>NW_023249416.1:0-2163 GCF_002007445.2 Ailuropoda melanoleuca | reverse complement strand
ATATTCTCAGAGGTGGAAGCTTTCATTCCCTCCATAGATGATGGTTTGGGGAATGTAAGATACTAGTTACATGAACACCATGTATTTCATATTGAACTTGTGTATTTTATCAATACCAAGTCTGGGCATGGGTTATACCATTCTGTTTTGTTTTGTTTTGTTTGTTTGTTTATTTGCATAGTTCAAGGGTTATATGAAAACAGTGCTGATGATTGTACAAACTATATGATGGAAAGGACAAAAACATTGATGGATTTTGTATATGCATATTTTTAACTTTAAAATAGTAATTATCAAGAACCTCTTACTGAGTTATTTATTTAAATTTTCCGGAAGTTTTACTTTGCATACATTTATTCCATTACTTAGGAGTCATATTTTGTGGATAATTCCAATCGCATTAATGAGCCCACCTGTATATAAAATATATCAAATATAATGCTAAAATTCTTACAGATTATGTCAGATGGCTAAAAATGCTTATTGTTCCAGAAAAATGGGACAATCTTAGAATGTATTGATTATGCAGAAATGAAATGCATCACATGGAATCTACATTTTAAATGAGGGAATATTAAAGGTTAGTATAATAGAAATGGCAAATTTTGCCGTTCTTTGTTGGAAAATCTCCTGGAGTGTGCTTTAGGAGAGCCTTGCCTTCACTGACTCTCAGCTAAATTTTAACCAGGTTGATGGCACAACAGCGCATGGGATGGGAGTGTACTTTGGCCCAGACAAGCAGTATGAACATACCCCTTTTTTCAGTAATTGGTTAAGGGACATGCACATGAGTCAGTGTAAGCCAGTCAAAACTAGTATCAGGTTTTGCTTAAAGCTGCCAGTAGGAGCCACCACTTATTTTCTGCTGGACTTAAATATAGGAGGATAAATAACTAAAGCTACTGGCAGATATCTTAGTATTATCTGGAACTTACGAATAAATCAAAGAGGAGGTGAACAGGGACAAGAAACTCCCTAGTTCTAGAAAATGAGGCCCTTCCTCAAGCATTACTTAGATTTAGTCACAGGTAGGGGCGTGTGTGTGTGTGTGTGTGTATGTATGTATGCATGAGTAAGAGTGTGTGTGTGCATGAGTAAGTGTGTGTGTGCATAAGAGTGTGCATGTGTGCGTGAGTAGGAGTGTGTGTGTGCATGAGTAAGAGTGTGTGTGTGCATGAGTAAGAGTGTGTGTGTGTGCATGTGTAAGAGTGTGTGTGCATGAGTAAGAGTGTGTGTGTGCATGAGTAAGAGTGTGTGTGTGCATGAGTAAGAGTGTACATGTGTGTGTGAGTAGGAGTGTGTGTGTGTGCATGAGTAAGAGTGTGTGTGTGCATGAGTAAGAGTGTGTGTGTGCATGAGTAAGAGTGTGTGTGTGCATGAGTAAGAGTGTGTGTGTGCATGAGTAAGAGTGTGTGTGTGCATGAGTAAGAGTGTGCATGTGTGCGTGAGTAGGAGTGTGTGTGTGTGCATGAGTAAGTGTGTGTGTGCATGAGTAAGAGTGTGCATGTGTGCATGAGTAAGAGTGTGTGTGCATGAGTAAGAGTGTGTGTGTGCATGAGTAAGAGTGTGTGTGTATGATGGTCCACTTCGTCAGTNGTGTGTGTGTGTGCATGAGTAAGAGTGTGTGTGTGCATGAGTAAGTGTGTGTGTGTGCATGAGTAAGAGTGTGTGTGCATGAGTAAGAGTGTGTGTGTGCATGAGTAAGAGTGTGTGTGCATGAGTAAGAGTGTGTGTGTATGATGGTCCACTTCGTCAGTCCAATGAAGCCAAAAATACCTTTCTCAAAATAATGTTTTTAAATGCATAAAATAAAATGCATAGGGTTATATAGACAAAACTAATCATATTGAAAACTAGTTCTAACCAGGGAACCTAATTATGTTTTGGGGATTTTTTGTTCGTTTGATTTTCAGGGTTTGGTTAATCAATTTTTTAACATATCTCTGAGACTTTTTCAGATTTGTCCTGTTTGTTGTTTATGAAACCTAAATTAAAGAAAGGGGTGACTTTTGTCTAACTAGTTACATTATTATCTTATTTTTAGAATGAAAAAGCATTTCAGAAATTGAGAACAAGACTAGGGTTAACAGACAAAATACAAGACACCAGTTTGGTTTGAATTTCAAATAAGTAGCGAAAAACATTTAGCTTAAATAGGCACCA
>NW_023249415.1:0-4845 GCF_002007445.2 Ailuropoda melanoleuca | reverse complement strand
GATCCTATTGGTTAGTATTTTGGGGAGAATTTTTGCATTCATGTTCATCAGGGATATGGGTCTGCAATTCTCTTTTCAGTGGGGCCTTTGGTTTTGAGATCAAGGTAATGCTGGCCTCATAGAAATAGTTTGGAAGTTTTGCTTCCATTTCAACATTTTGAAACAGCTTCACAAGAATAGGTATTAATTCTTTTTTAAATATTTGGTAGAATTCCCATGGGAAGCCATCCAGCCCTGGGCTCTTGTTTGTTGGGAGATATTTTTATGACTGCTTCAATTTCCTTGCTGGTTATGGGTCTGTTCAGGTTTTGTATTTCTTCCTCTTTCAGTTTTGGTAGTTCATACGTCTCTAGGAATGCATCCATTTCTTCCAGATGGCCTAATTTGTTGGCATATATTTGCCCATAATATGTTCTTATAACTGTTTGTATTTCTTCAGTGTTGATTGTGATCTCTCCTCATTTATTCATGATTTTATTTATTTGGGTCCTTTTTCTTTTCTTTTTGATAAGTCTGGTCAGGGGTTTATTGATCTTATTAATTCTTTCAAAGAACCAGCTCCTAGTTTCATTGATCTGATCTACTGTTCTGGTTTCTATTTCATTGATTTTTGCTCTTATCTTTATTATTTCTCTTCTCTTGGTGGGTTTAGGCTTTTTTTTTCACTTCTTTCTCCAGTTCCTCTAGGTGTAACATCAGGCTGTGTATTTGAGACCTTTCTTGTTTCTCGAGAAAGGCTTATATGACTATTTTCTTCCCTCTTAGGACCACCTTTGTCCATCCCAAAGATTTTGAATTATTGTGTTTTCATTTTTGCTTGTTTCCATGAATGTTTTTAATTCTTCTTTAATTTCCTGGTTGACCCATTCATTCGTTAGTAGGATGCTCTTTAGCCTCCTTGTCTTTGAGTTCTTTCCAAATTCCCTGTTGTGATTGACTTCAAGTTTCAAAGCATTGTGGTCTGAAAATATGCAGGGAATGATCCCAATATTTTGGTACCAGTTGAAACCTGATTTGTGACCCACTATGTCATCTGTTCTGGAGAATGTTCCATGTGCACTCGAAAGAATGTATATTCCCTTGACTTAGATGGAATGACCTGAATGTATATTCCCTTGACTTAGATGGAATGACCTGAATATATTGGTGAAGTCAATTTGGTCCAGCATGTCATGCAAAGCCCTTGCTTCATTGTTGATCTCCTGCTTAGATGATCATGGTAGTGAATAGGGTGTTAAAGTATTCTACTATTGTATTATTATCGATGTATTTCTTTAATATTGTATTATTTGGCATACATAATTGGTTGCTCCCATGTTAGGGTCATAAATATTTACAATTGTCAGATTTTCTTGTTGGATAGACCCTTTAATTCTAATATAGTGTCCTTCCTTATCTCTTATTACAGTCTTTGGTTTAAAATCTAATTTGGCTGGTAAAGGATGGCTACCCAAGCTTTCTTTTGTCTCCATTAGCATGATAAATGGTTTTCTACCCTCTCACTTTATATCTGGAGGTGTCTTTGGGTCTAAAATGAGTCTCTTGCAGACAGTATATCTCATCTATGTAATTCTGTATTCTGTTTCTTGTCTTTTTTTACTGGCTGTCCTGTCTACTACTGTATGGGAAGTGCCTAAAATGGTGCTTCACACATAGTAGATGATCAGTGCATCGTTATTTCAATTCATCCATGAATGAACGATGAAACTGCTGTATCCATCTGAATGTCCCAGATCAGTTCCTGTTACTCATGGAAAGCCCTCTGGAATGGAAGCTTGAACACTCCGCTCTACTTCCCCATGTAAACTTCTCTTCCCCTCTTGATTTCTGTCTCTTCATCAGTAAAATGGATGACATTCTCATATGATGTTAGGACTATAGGACACTGAAACTTGTTTGACAAATCTCCTCATTTTACAGGTTTCAAAATTGAGATTGAAAGGCTAAAGCAATTCGTACATGGCTTTAAATAAGTAGTCAGGAAGGGAGTGATAAAATGACTAGCCTCTGCCTTCCGGATTTTTATCTCTGCTTTCCATTACTGATGGGAAACTGCCACTGGAATGACATGATAGATTTCAGTATGATGCCAAACTGTGTGCATTTCTTCACTTCAGGGTAGTGCAATTATGCTAAATACTGAGTCATTATGGTGCACTTCTAGTGTACTTTACTTTTGAGCACTTCAATTATAATAAATATTGAGTCAATATGGTAGTTACACAATACTAAGAAGATATACCCAGACTTAATTCAATNTTCAGTATGATGCCAAACTGTGTGCATTTCTTCACTTCAGGGTAGTGCAATTATGCTAAATACTGAGTCATGATGGTGCACTTCTAGTGAACTTTACTTTTGAGCACTTCAATTATAATAAATATTGAGTCTATATGGTAGTTACACAATACTAAGAAGATATACCCAGACTTAATTCAATCATTAGCTTATATATATTTGGGGACTGGACCAGCGCCCCCTCCCTTTGAGGAGTTCAGAATCAATAGCCTAAAACCAATTCCAGGAACCCTGTTGGAAAAAATGTTAAAGAATTTTACAAGACCAAAATAATAATAATAATTGTCCCTCTTGAANTAAGACCAAAATAATAATAATAATAATTGTCCCTCTAGAACTATGCTAATCCTAGATTTGGAAGTCAGGAGCCAGAATCAGGATATGGTCTATCAGTGTCTGGTGTATTCTATTTCACTAGAAAAGGAGTTAATCCAGATCTCAGAGCTTTCTAGCCACCACTGTCCTCAGGGAGTTCCAAGACAGACAAAGTTCTCACTCTAGAGGCTGTGGTCACATTATAAAAAATCCTCCCACCAAAGCAAATGGAGCTCAGAAGGATGCTAGGGGAGATTTGCTAACTTCTTTCAGAGTCCTTGCTGGTAAGCAATTCTTCAGAAGTATGGATCCTTATCTGCATCCAGCCGAGCACAAGGAAAAGAGTGTTGGATGATAGGACGGGGGGGTGGGGGGGAGTAGGAAAACGTGCTGACCAAGGGAGGGGATAAGAGAACTGACTGTAAGAATGTGTTGAGATAAGCTCTTACTTGTAGATGGGCAACTGCTGCTTTTATTTCTGATACATCCTCTTACCATCTCTGCGTGAGCTCTTACATCTTTTGACAACCCTACCCTTCTTTCTGTGCAGAGAGCTCCTCACTGACCTGGAGTCTATCTAATTACTGATCAGTGAAGGTTCTTTCTTCTCATCTGTTCTCTCTTGCTCACTGTTACCTCTCCTTCAATCCCCTCTAATCTCATTTAAAGGTTGGATAAATGTTGCCATCCTGAGGGCATTTTTGACACAGATGGGGAACAATGGTTGAGTTTACCTTAATCTCTTCAGAAATTACCTCTCACCAATTACAACCTAGTAAAACACACCAAACCACTTGCTACTTTCTTTCAACTGAAGGTGGTGCTAATCATTTTGGAATGGTTTGGTCTCTGAGAACATAATGCTAATGTCTGTGAAAATGTCTAAGCATCAGTTTAATCAGATATACTCTATTATAAATGTTAGAAACCCTATCAAAATAGTTATATGCAGGTAAAGTGACGATGAGGATTTAGTCTGCTGACCCCTGATGTAAGGATTATCTGAAGGCCTGAGATAAGTCGAAACCACTTCCACTATAGCTCTCTACTTTAGCCTGTTCTTATCAATAGGTTTTTACCAGGAATTGTAACGACACATTTTTGATGACACATTTTGACTCATGCAAACCTCGTGAGAATTCTGCATTTTAACTTCATTTCAGAGGTGAGGAATCATAGACTCAAAGAAGGGAAATAATTGAACCAAATTCACATGGCAGGAAAACTCTGGCTTCAACTCCTAGTGTATGCTTCTAAACATTATGCCATTTCTCATCTACTAAACTCTAAATTAGCTGAACCACAATCACAGAAGAAGAAATCCGATTCTAGGATTCTATTTCATCCCCTTTCCGAATCCCCTGGGTTCAAATGTTATTCCTTGCATACAGTCATCCCTGTTCAAATTAGGGCTCATTTTCTATATCATTCTTATTTCTTTCTTGAAATCCCTCTTCTATTTTCTCAATCTAGTAATTTGCTTGGTTTGACTAGTTATCTTAACTGTCACCTTCCTGTACCTGTGATCAAACTCTTCTTTCCGGGATTTCTTAAGCAATTTGTGCAAGACCCAAGCTGCAATGCACCTTTCCAACACACACATACACACACACATGCACACACACAGAAATCCACACGCACAGACCCAAACACACACATGCTTCCATCCCCAGACATACTGTTCTAATACAGTTGATCGGGCTGATGTAGTTTGTGGCTTCTTCCTGTTTGCACAGGACTTTCTCACAGAATACTGGGCAGAGGAGCAATGGAAAAGCTGAATTCTGTCTATAAGGGAGTGGACTACATCGAAGGTGATCTATAACAATAACACATCTTACCTCGACCCTCCAAGTTCTTCCAGACTTCTCAGGTCAGTAAGGAGACAGCCTCCTACCGGTGTGGATTAGATCTACTTTCCTGCTGCTGGTTCTTGGTAATTCGATTTCTACTGAGTATTTTTAAGGACCAGACCTTCTCTCTGTGTNAATTTCTCCTGAGTATTTTTAAGGACCAGACCTTCTCTCTGTGTGCAGATATCTATCATCTATCTATCTATATCTATCTATCTATCTATCTATCTATCTATCTATCTATCATCTATCATCTATCTATCTATCATCTATCTATCTATCTATATCTATCTATCTATATCTATCTTCTATCATCTATTTATCTATCATCTCAAGAGTATGTAAAAGAGAAAGCAAGAGCTCTTGACCACAATGTGCC
>NW_023249414.1:8321-8703 GCF_002007445.2 Ailuropoda melanoleuca | reverse complement strand
CTGGGTCGGTTGAGTGTGCACAGATGGTGGGGTCCATGGTGTGCACACAGTAGGTGCTGTCAGCAGAATGCACACAGTCGTTGGGGCCTGCGGTGTGCACACAGTTGGATGGGTCGTTAGAGTGTGCACAGTTGGCAGGGTCGGCAGAGTGCACACAGTCGGTGGGCTCAGAGGAGTGCGCACACTCGGGGGGACGGCGGAGGGCGAACACTCAGTGGGGTCGGCGGAGTGCACACAGTCAGCGGGGTCGGCGGTGTGCACAGTTGGTGGGGCAGAGGTGTGCGCACAGTCGGCAGAGTAGGCGGTGTGCGCACAGTCAGTTGGGACAGCGGTGTGTGCACAGAAGGTGGGTTCTGTGAAGTGTGCACAGTCGGCAGGGCAG
>NW_023249414.1:5504-8224 GCF_002007445.2 Ailuropoda melanoleuca | reverse complement strand
GGGTCATCGGGGTGTGCACAGTCGGTGGAGTCCGAGGTGTACACACAGTGTCCTGGGTCTGCGGAGTACACACAGTCGGCGGGGTCAGCGTAGTGCACACAGTAGGTGGGGTCCGTAGAGTGCACACAGTCGGCGAGGTCAGCGTAGTGCGCACCATCGGTGGGTCCACCAAGTGCGCACAGCCGTTGTGTATGCTGGAGTGCACACAGTCGGCGGGGAGGCACAGTGCGCACAGTCGGCAGTGTTGAAGGTGTGCACATAGTCGGCACAGTCGGCAGTGTGTACAGTCGGGGGGTCGGCTGAGTGCGCACAGTCAGCGGTGTCGGAGGAGCGTGCACAGTCAGCGGGGTCGGCGGAGTGCGCACGGTCGGCAGGGTTGGCAGAATTTGCAGTCATCAGGGTCAGTGCAGTGTGCACTGTCGGCAAATTCGGCGGAGCGCGCAGATTCGGCGGGGTTGGCAGAATGTGCACAGTCGATGGGGTCAGCGGAGAGCACACAGTCGGCGGTGTCAGCGGAGAGCACACAGTTGGTGGGGTCAGGGCTGTGTGCACAGTTGGCAGGGTCGGCAGTGTACTCACAGTAGGTGGGGTGGCAGAGTGTGCACAGCCAGTGGGGTCGGTGGTGAGCACACAGTCTGTGGGTTCGGCGGTGTGAGCACAGTTGGCGGGTACGGCGGTGTGCGCAGATTTGACAGAGTTAGCCGAGTGCGCACGGTCGGCAGTGTCGGCGGTGTGCACAGGGTCGGTGGGTTCGGCAGTGTGCCCATTCACGGTGGGATCGGCGGAGTGCACACAGTTGGCTGGGACAGTGGAGTGCACACATTTGGTGGAGTCGCTGGAATGTGCAGAGTCATTGGGGTCAGCAGAGTGCACACAGTCGGCGGGGATGATGGTGTGTGCACAGTCAGTGGAGTTGCCAGGGTGCGCACAGTCGGTGGGGTCGGTGGTGTGTGCACAGTCTGTTGGTTTGTTGGTGTGTGCACAGTCGGCGGGGACGGCGGTGTGTACACAGTTTGTGGGGACGGCGGTGTGCACAGTCGGTGAGGTCGGCGGAGTTCGCACAGTCTGGGGTGTCGGTGGAATGCTCAGTTGGCGGTGTCGGCCGAGTGCCCAAGGTTGGCAGTGTCAGTGGAGTGTGCTCAGTCGGCAGGGTTGGCGGAGTGCACACATTTGGTGGATTCGGAGGCGTGCGCACCATCAGTGGGGTCAGCAGTGTGCACAGAGTCGGATGGGCCGGCGGAGTGCACACAATCAGCGGCATCAGCGATGTGCGCACAGTCGGCTGGGACGGCGGAGTGCCCAGTGTCGGCGGTGTTGGCAGAGGGTCCACAGTTGGCAGGGTCGTAGGAGTGTGCACTGTCGGCGAGTTCGGTGGAGTGCGCACAGTCAGCGGGGTAGTGGTTTGCGCACAGTTGGCGGGGTCGGCGGCATGCGCACAGTTGGCGAGGATGGCAGTGAGTGCACATTCGGTGGGGTTGGCGGTGTGCGCACAGTCGATGGGGTTGGCTGTGTGCCCAGAGTAGGCGGGGTCTTCGGAGCATGCACTCTTGNCGGTGGGGTTGGCGGTGTGCGCACAGTCGATGGGGTTGGCTGTGTGCCCAGAGTAGGCGGGGTCTTCGGAGCGTGCACTCTTGGCTTGTTTGGTGGAGTGCGCTGTGAAGGCAGGGTCGGCAGCATGCGCACAGTCGGTGGGGTCGGTGGAGTGCACACTGGCAGCTGGGTTGGCAGAGTGCGCACAGTCGGCGGGGTTGGAGGTGTGCCCACTGTCGGCGGGGTCGGCAGAGTGCACACAGTCGGCTGGGACGGCGGAGTGTGCACAGTCGGTGGAGTCGCTGGAGTGTGCAGAGTCATTGGGGTCAGCGTAGTGCACACAGTTGGTGGGGCGGCGTAGGGAACACAGTCGGTGGGGTCGGCGGAATGCGCACAGTTGGCAGGGACGGCGGTGTGCGTACAGTTGGAGGGGTTGGCTAAGTGCCCACAGTTAGCGGGATCGCGAAGTGTGCACAGTCATCGGGGTCGTCGGAGTGCACACTGTCGGCATGTTCGGCGGAGTGCGGACAGTCGGTGGGGTCAGTGGATTGTGCACATTGGTGCGGTCGGTGTTGTGTGCACAGTCAGCAGGGACGGCGTAGTGCGCACAGTCATCGGGGATGCTGAAGTGCGCACAGTCAGAGGGGTCGGTGGTGTACGCACAGTCACCTGTGTCATCGGCGTGCAGACAGTTGGCAGAGTACGCGGTGTGTGCACAGTCAATTGGAACGACGGTGTGCACACAGATGGCAGGTTCTGCGATCTGCACAGAGTCGGCGGGGTCGGCGGTTGTGCACCATCGGCGGGGTCTTCGGAGTGCACACAGTTGGTGAGGTCGGCAGTGTGCGCACATTTGGCAGGGCTGGGGGAGTCACACAGTCTTATGGGATGGCAGATTGTGCACAGTCTTCGGGTTCGGAGGAGTGCACACAGTCAGTGGGATCAGTGGAGTGAGCACATCATCGCGGTCAGCAGAATGCACACAATCGGCGGGGTCGGCGGCGTGCGCAGACTCGGCAGTAACTGTGGGGCACACACAGTCGGTGGGGTCGGCGGTGTGCCCACTGTTGGTGGGGATGGCAGAGTGCGCACAGTCAGCTGAGGTGGCGGAGTGCGCACAGTCAGCTGGGACAGCAGAGTGTGCTCAGTCAGCGAGTTTGGCAGTGTGCGCAGTCAGTGGTGTCGGCGGA
>NW_023249414.1:2692-2834 GCF_002007445.2 Ailuropoda melanoleuca | reverse complement strand
GGTGAGTGCGCACAGTTGGCGGGGTCGGCGGTGTGTGCACAGTCGGTGGGGTGGTGGTGTATGCACATTCGGTGGGGTCAGCAGAGTGCGCACAATCGGCGGGGTCGGCGGAGTGCGCACAGTCGGTGGGGAAGGCAGTGTG
>NW_023249414.1:0-2443 GCF_002007445.2 Ailuropoda melanoleuca | reverse complement strand
TGCACACAGATGGTGGGTTCTGCGAAGTGCGCACAGTCGGTGGGGTAGGCAGTGTGTGCACAGTCGGTGGGGTAGGCAGTGTGTGCACAGTCGGCGGGGAAGGCAGTGTGCGCAGAGTTGGCGTGTTCGGCGGTGTGCGCACAGTCGGCGGAGTATGCGGTGTGTGCACAGTCAATTGGAACGGCAGTGTGCACGCAGATGGAGTGTTCTGCAAAGTGTGCACAGCCGGCAGGGTTGGCGGTGTGCACACAGTCGGCAGGGACGGCGAGGTGCACACCGTCAGCTCTGTCGGCAGATTGCCTACATTCGGTGGGGTTGTCGGATGGCTAACAGTCGGTGTGTTCAGCGGAGAGCGTACAGTCAGTGGGGTCGGTGGATTGTACACAATCGGTGGGGTCGGCGCTGTGCACATCATTGGCAGGTCGCCGGAGTGCGCACATTCGGCGAGGTTGGGGGTGTGTGCACAGTTTGCGAGGGCCAGGGGAGTGCAAACAGTCTTCGGGGTCAGCGGATTGCTCACAGTTTTCATGGTCAGCGGAGTGCACACAGTCGTCGGGGTCGGCAGTGTGCACACAGTCGGCGGTGTCGGCGGAGTGCTCACAGATGGCGGGGATGGTGGTGTGCACACATTGGGCAGGGTCGGCGGTGTGCCCACAGTTGGTGGTGTTGGCAGAGTGCGCACAGTTGGTGGGGTTGGCGGAGTGCACACATTCCGTGGAATCGCTGGAGTGCACACCATCGGTGGGGTCAGAGGTGTGCACAGAGTCAGATGGGACATCGGAGTGTGCACAGTTGGTGGCGTCAGCGGTGTGCACACAGTCGGCAGGGACGGCAGAGTGCCCAGGGTCAGCAGTGTCAGCAGAGTGCCCACAGTCGGTGGGGTCGTCGGATTTTGCACAGTCAGCGTGTTCGGCAGTTTGCGCACAGTCGACGGGGTCGGCAGCAGGCGCACAGTTCGCGGGGACAGCAGTGTGCGCACATTCGGCGGGGTGGGCAGTGTGCGCACAGTCGATGGGGTCAGCTGAGTGCCCAGAGTTGGCAGGGTCTTCGGAGTGTGCACATTTGGCGGGGTTGGCGGAGTGCGCACTGGCAGCTGGGTCGGCAGAGTGCACACAGTCAGTGGGTCAGCAGAGTTCACACACTCGTTCTGGTCGGAGGAGTGCGCACAGTTGGCGGGGTCGGCAGAGTGTGAACAGTCAGCTGTGACGGTGGTGTGCACACAGTCAATTGAGTCGCTGGAGTGTGCACAGTTGATGAGGATGGCAGTGTGCGCATTCAGTGGGGTTGGCAGAGTGCGCACCATCGGCGGGATCGGCAGAGTGCACACAGTTGTCAAGGTCAGCGGAGTGCGCAGAGCAGGTGGGCTCTGTGGTGTGCGCATAGTGGCAGGGACGGCGGTGTGTGCACAGTCGGCGAGGCTGGCGGAGTGTGCACATTCGGCGGGGATGGCGACGTGCACAGACTCGGCGGTGACTGTGGGGCATGCACAGTCGGCGGGGTCGGCGGTGTGCCCACTGTCGGAGGGGATGGCAGATTGCACACAGTCAGCTGGGACGGTGGAGTGCTCTCAGTCGGTGGAGATGGCATAGTGTGCACAGTCATCAGGGATGCTGAAGTGCACACAATCGGTGGGGTTGGCGGTGTGTGCACAGTTGGCGGGGATGGCAGAGTGTGCACTTTCGTCGGGTTCGGCGGTGTGTGCACATTTGGCGGGGTAGGCGGAGTGCGCACAGTCGGTGGGGTTGGCGGAGTGTGCACAGTTGGTGGGGTCGGTGGAGTGTGCACAGTCAGTGGAGTAGGTGATGTGCGCAGAGTCGGTTGGGATCGCGGTGTGCACACAGATGGTGGGTTCTGCGAAGTGCGCACAGTCGGCAGGTTCAGCGGAGTGCACACAGTTGTCAGGGATGCTGAAGTGCGCACAATTGGTGGGGACGGTGGTGTGTGCATTCGGCGGGGTCGGTAGAGTGCGTACCTTCGGCAGGATCGGCGGAGTACGCACAGTCGTCGCGGTCGGCGGAGTGCGCAGAGTCGGTGGGCCAGCGGTGTGCGCATAGTGGCAGGGACGGTGGTGTGCGCACAGTCGGCGGAGTAGTAGATGTGCAGAGTCGGTTGGGATTGCAGTGTGAGCTCAGATGGTGGGTTCTGTGAACTGCGCACAGTTAGCAGGGTCAGCGGTGTGCACACAGTCGGCAGGGATGGTGAGTGCACACAGCNTAGAGGCAGGGACGGTGGTGTGCGCACAGTCGGCAGAGTATGCGATGTGCACAAAGTCAGTTGGGATCGCGGTGTGAGCACAGGTGGTGGGTTCTGCGAAGTGCGCACAGTCAGCAGGGTCAGCGGTGTGCGCACAGTCAGCAGGGTCGGCGGAGTGTGCACAGTCAGCGGGATCGGCAGAGTGCACACATTCGGCTGTGACGGCGGTGTGCGTAGAGTCGGCATGTTC
>NW_023249413.1:522-1094 GCF_002007445.2 Ailuropoda melanoleuca | reverse complement strand
GCCTTATGGAAGGTGGAACAGGAATCAAGGTGCTTTGGTACCGTGAGTGAAACACGACGAACACAGCAGTGCGAAAGACAATTCGGCCAAAACCCGCTTCCAACGAAATGCTTGCTCCCTGGGGAAATCCAGTTAAAACTGCAGGCGGCAATGGAACGAAAAGCCCAAAACACGTCCGTCGAAACAACACCGTACAGGGACCGTCTTAGCACTATCATCACCCTTCGTGAATAGGGAAACATGAGCGAAAGTGGTCGCGGAAACCTGACGAGAGTGCCCCATAGTGGTCTCTGAGACACCACACAGTCCAGGGAAATATCAACGATCATCATCTCTCGTGAGTAAGGGAGCATGAATGAAAAGGTTCAGGATTTTCGAGGACTCAGCGCCCTTCTCATTGGTAATAAAGCAGAGCGTCCAGGAAAACACCTCCAGCGAACAGCAGCCTTTTCACTGGGGACCCCGATTCCACATTGGGTGTAGGGGCCTCGGGAGGATCCAGCCCTTAGAACCAAGAAACAAAGTGTGAGGGGAAAACCCTTGAAGTCATGACGGCCTTTTGGAAGGTGGAA
>NW_023249413.1:0-290 GCF_002007445.2 Ailuropoda melanoleuca | reverse complement strand
TGAATAGGGAAACATGAGGGAAAGTGGTCGCGGAAGCCTGACGAGAGTGCCCCACAGTGGTCTCTGAGACACCACACAGTCCAGGGAAATATCAACGATCATCATCTCTCGTGAGTAAGGGAGCATGAATGAAAAGGTTCAGGATTTTCGAGCACTCAGGGCCCTTCTCACTGGTAATAATGCAGATCGTCCAAGAAAACACTCCAGCGAACAGCAGCATTTTCACTGGGGACCCCGATTCCACATTGGGTGTAGGGGCTTCGGTTGGATCCAGCCCTTAGAACCAAGAA
>NW_023249412.1:869-1044 GCF_002007445.2 Ailuropoda melanoleuca | reverse complement strand
TCGGCCAAAACCAGCTTCCAACGAAATGTTTGCTCCCTGGGGAAATCCTGTCAAAACTGCTGGCGGCAATGTATCAAAAAGGCCCAAAACACGACCGTCAGAAACAACACCGTACAGGGACTGTCTTAGCACTATCATCACCCTCCGTGAATAGGGAAACATGAGGGAAAGTGGT
>NW_023249412.1:0-832 GCF_002007445.2 Ailuropoda melanoleuca | reverse complement strand
CAGGGAAATATCAACGATCATCATCTCTCGTGAGTAAGGGAGCATGAAGGAAAAGGTTTTGGATTTTCGAGCACTCAGCGCCCTTCTCATCGGAAATAAAGCATAGCGTCCAGGAAAACACCTCCAGCGAACAGCAGCCTTTTCACTGGGGACCCCGATTCCACATTGGGTGTAGGGACTTGTGGAGGATCCAGCCCTTAGAACCAAGAAACAAAGTGTGAGTGGAAAGCCCTTGAAGTCACGACGGCCTTATGGAAGGTGGAACAGGAATCAAGGTGCTTTGGTACCGTGAGTGAAACACGACGAACACAGCACTGAGAAAGACAATTCGGCCAAAACCTGCTTCCAACGAAATGTTTCCTCCCTGGGGAAATCCTGTCAAAACTGGTGGCGGCAATGGAACGAAAAGACCCAAAACACGTCCGTCAGACAAAACACCATACAGGGACCGTANACAGGGACTGTCTTAGCACTATCATCACCCTCCGTGAATAGGGAAACATGAGGGAAAGTGGTTGCGGAAGCCTGACGAGAGTGCCCCATAGTGGTCTCTGAGACACCACACAGTCCAGGGAAATATCAACGATCATCATCTCTCGTGAGTAAGGGAGCATGAAGGAAAAGGTTTTGGATTTTCGAGCACTCAGCGCCCTTCTCATCGGAAATAAAGCATAGCGTCAGGAAAACACCTCCAGCGAACAGCAGCCTTTTCACTGGGGACCCCGATTCCACATTGTGTGTAGGGGCGTGGTGAGGTTCCAGCCCTTAGAACCAAGAAACAGTGTGTGAGGGGAAAACTCTTGAAGTCACAACGGCCTTATGGAAGGTGGAA
>NW_023249411.1:871-1096 GCF_002007445.2 Ailuropoda melanoleuca | reverse complement strand
ACACTTTGTTTCTTGGTTCTAAGGTCTGGATCCTCCCCAGGTCCCTACAACCAATGTGGAAACGGTGTCCCGAATGAAAAGGCTGCTCTTCGCTGGAGGTGTTTTCCTGGACGCTCTGCTTTATTGCCAATGAGAAGGGCGCTTATCCTCGAAAATCCTAAACCTTTTCATTCATGCTCCCTTACTCACGAGAGATGATGATCGTTGATATTTCCCAGGACTGTG
>NW_023249411.1:440-785 GCF_002007445.2 Ailuropoda melanoleuca | reverse complement strand
TATGGGGCACTCTCGTCAGGCTTCCACGTCCACTTTCCATCATGTTTCCCTATTCATGAAGGGTGATGATAGTGCTAAGACGGTCTCTGTACGGTGCTGTATCTGACGGACGATTTTTGGACCTTTTCGTTCCATTGCCGCCAGCAGTTTTGACAGGAATTCCCCAGGGAGCAAGCATTTCGTTGGAAGCGGGTTTAGGCCGAATTGTGTTTCTCAGTGCTGTGTTCGTCGTGTTTCACTCACGGTACCAAAGCACCTTGATTCCTGTTCCACCTTCCATAAGGCCGTCGTGACTTCAAGGGCTTTCCCCTCACACTTTGTCCTGGTTCTAAGGGCTGGATCCTC
>NW_023249411.1:0-228 GCF_002007445.2 Ailuropoda melanoleuca | reverse complement strand
AGACATCTATGGGGCACTCTCCTCAGGATTCCGCGACCACTTTCCCTCATGTTTCCCTATTCACGAAGGGTGATGATAGTGCTAAGACGGTCCCTGTACGGTGTTGTTTCTGACGGACGTGTTTAGGGCCTTTTCTTTCCATTGCCGCCAGCAGCTCTGATAGGATTTCCCCAGGGAGAAAGCATTTCGTTGGAAGCGGGTTTAGGATGAATTGTCTTTCTCAGTGCT
>NW_023249410.1:0-1010 GCF_002007445.2 Ailuropoda melanoleuca | reverse complement strand
CACCGGTGTAACAGTCCTTCTTTCTAGAACCCTAAGTCAAATATCAAACGTCCAGTCTTATTTTCCTTCCCATAAGTTCTGCCATGGCAAGCCTTGTTGAAGTGTGCTGTGTCCCCGAACTGTGAGAATTTCTTTTCTTATACCTATAGAAACCTCAGTAAGCCAGGGACGCACTGTGGGATATGCGATATCCTGTCAGAGAAGTGAGAGCCTAAAAGATGAGACTCTCTGAAGATAGCACCAAAAAATGTCACAACAACAAAGACAAAAGTGAGACCAGACTAACCATCTGCAGCCATGCCTGCACTTTGTCTTTACTATAGATACCATTAAAATAATTGTGTGTTAACAGCTGGCGGCTGCCACGAGTAAAAACTGACAGACAACAAACTCCCTGAGAACAGGTACCGTTTCCTTCCATCCTTATGTTCCCAGTGCCTAGGGTGCACCTGACCAGCAACCCAAGTATTGTCACTGTGTGCTAAATGAAACAACCCATGGGCACCTGCCACTGACACAGCCGTTTTCAGATAGCGGTGAAATGATCTTCCAGGACCAGGAATGGCACAAGTCAAGGAGGAAAGAAGAAAGGGTGGGAAGTCTCTGTTGTACAAGAAAACAGTTAAAAGCCATACGTGTCTCTCAGGGACCTGAACCACCAGAACTACTATGCATCAAAATGACCTGCTCCAACCGTGAACATTCCTCCTTCCCATTATGAATAGGTCAGTCCATATAGCTAAATCTTGCATGGAGATCCCACAAGTTTGTAAGAACTGAAAACAACTTGAACTTTCTTTACTTACCCTAAAGCTCAGGGCAAGTTCTTTCAAACTTCAAGAACAGGTCCAAAATTCTAGCATTCTGGAGATCTGCTTATATTCCTTCAGTGACACCCCCTCTTTGCCTTCATCCTTCCAAAATGAAGTCTTACTCTTCTGAAACTACTCACACTGACACTCATCAACCCTCCCCTCTTTTTACCTTTTAGGACATTTCCATATCTGGTG
>NW_023249409.1:514-730 GCF_002007445.2 Ailuropoda melanoleuca | reverse complement strand
GACATGATACTCTATATGGAAAACCCAAAAGAATCCACTCGCAAACTATTAGAAGTTATAGAACAATTCAGGAATGTGGCAGGATACAAAATCAATGCCCAGAAATCAGCTGCATTTCTATACACCAATAACGAGACTGAAGAAAGAGAAATTAGGGAATCCATTCTATTTACAATAGCACCAAAAACCACACGTTACCTTGGAATTAACTTAACT
>NW_023249409.1:0-171 GCF_002007445.2 Ailuropoda melanoleuca | reverse complement strand
CAAAGCTGTGATCACAAAGACAGCATGGTACTGGCACAAAAACAGACCCATAGACCAATGGAACAGAATAGAGAACCCAGAAATGGACCGTCGGCTCTTAGGGCAACTAATCTTTGATAAAGCAGGAAAAAACATCCAGTGGAAAAAAGACAGTCTCTTCAATAAATGGTG
>NW_023249408.1:387-1108 GCF_002007445.2 Ailuropoda melanoleuca | reverse complement strand
TTCAAATATCTCTTCTAGACCTCTGTTTTTCTCCATCCCCTTGGGGATGCCGATGATTCTGACATTGGATCATTTCATTGAGTCAGTGATCTCCCGTAACCTACATTCGTGAGAATAGATTTTTTTAAGTCCAGATTCTATTTTCACTTTTTCTCCTACTAACCCGTCCTCCAGTTCGCTAATATGTTCTTCTGCCTCAGTGACCCTGGGCATCAGAGCCTGTAGTTTTGACTGAATTTGGCTAATGGAATTTTTATTTTCTGCCAGATTCGCTCTCATTTCCGCCCTTAGAGATTCTATATTCTCATTCACATTTTCGTTAATACTTTTTTCAAGTCTACATATCATCTTAACCATTGTTACTCTAAATTCCATTTCTGATAATTTGGTTATATCCATATCCATTAGTTCTGTGACAGAGGCCACAGACTCATTGTCTTTTCTTTGCTGGGGGGGATTTCTCCTTCTTGTCATTCTGATGAGGAGAGGTTGCGGGTTTGTCCAGAGCCCAAATTATTGACAGGGACCCAGGCCTTGCGCCCTTGTTTTATAGGGATCTAGGGATGTGGGCTTCTTGATTTTTCAGCCTGCCTTCTAGGGGAGGGGCCTGCCATGCCGATTCTCAGGCAACCCTGTTTGGGTAGAGTCTCCGTGTCCCCTATAAGGGGGGATGGTGATGGGCATGCTGTGAGTCGGTATTTCCTGGCTTTTGTTCTCTGGC
>NW_023249408.1:0-225 GCF_002007445.2 Ailuropoda melanoleuca | reverse complement strand
AGATAGAGACAGCCAGCAAGACGGAACACAAGCAGGGGGAGTGGGAGAGGAAGAAGCAGGCTCATAGCAGAGGAGCCTGATGTGGGGCTCGATCCCACAATGCCGGGATCACGCCCTGAGCCGAAGGCAGACACTTAACTGCTTTGCCACCCAGGTGCCCCTGTTCTGGCCACTTTAACTCTGTTTCTGTTGGTGCTGCTCAACCCTGCAGCATCCCGGGATGTG
>NW_023249407.1:897-2916 GCF_002007445.2 Ailuropoda melanoleuca | reverse complement strand
GCCATCCATATAATGGGGTTGTCTTGAGGGCTAAAGGAGTTAACACGTATGCAGTACTTAAAACAAGAGCTCGTCCACAGGACTCCATCAATACTGCCTACTAACATCATCCATTCTCCGGTCGCCCACACAGGGGGCCTGGGCTGCTACTCAGCACTTCTGTGTGACCTTGAGCAGGGCCCTTAACTTCCCTGAGCCTTCGTTTTCCTCATCCGTGAAATGGAGCACTACAGGAAGTAAACTGAGGCTCACATGGGACCCCATGTGCAGAGAAAGGCTGTGGGGATATAAAGTTTATACCCCAGACCCCAACCCTGAGGGGGCCCAGGATGGTGGAAGGAGGCGCTGAGGACAGGGCCACATCCACCCTCTCAGGCCTGTCTCTCTCTCCCGGGTGACTCACTCGTATTATCTCCAGAGCCCAGGCCGGCCTGCTCTGCATGCCGAATTCCAGCACGGGTTTTACTCCTGCCCCTGCATTTCCCTCAGCAGCCTCAGCCTGGCAAGGAGGAGCCGGTCCCAGCGTTTGAAGATGGGGAGAGGCACCAGACACCTCACCGAGCCCGCACACGCACACAGGCCTCTCCACGGACACCCCTACCAAGGCAGGCCCGCCAGTCGCACGTCCAGAAAATCATATCCGTGCACCCCTCACCCCCGCGTGGGTCCCGCCCTAGCTGCCTTGCTTTTGGAGCTCGCCTCGCTGCCCTGGCGCCACCCGACCAGCTGTCCTGGGAGAAGCAGGCTGCCCGGGCTCCTGGGGCTTTGTCCCTGAACATGACCTACAGCTTTGGTTAGTGCCCAGCCCTGTCCCCGCAGGGGCTCCAGCCCTCAGGGCCTCCCTAGGAGCGGCCACGCAACAGGGTCTGTAGCCCAGGCAGCCAGACCCCTGATAAGAACCCTCTGATGTGTGCTCCCGCGCTCCCACATCCGTGGGCCAGCAGCATGTTCCATTCTAGTAGCAACCAGGTTTATCCCCACTTTACCGGAGAGAAATCCCAAACTGAGCAGCCGAGTGACTTTCCCGGGCCCTCACAGCCAATGGGTCGCCGAGCCAGAGCCCAGATCTGTCTGCCAGAAGCTGTCTGTTAACCACACGCCGCCACCTCAGTGATTCGGGCGATGGGGAGACGGACAGCCTGGCTCCAAGTCCTGCCGCAACACCTCACTGTGTGAGCCCGGGCAAGCCACCTCACCCCGCGGAGCCTCAGCTCCCCCCTCTGTAAAATGGGAACAGAAACAGCAGACCCGCAGCGTTGTCACCAGGATTCACGATAGTGCAGGGAGGGTGTCTGGCAGAGGGTGGGGCTCAGTCAAGGGCCACAGGATGGCCGAGGATGAGCCACATGACTGAATGATCGGGGTGGGAGAGCAAGGCGCTGATGGGGGCTGGGAAACGCCAAGCCAGGGCTTTCTTTAAGCCAACAGCCCGACTCATGCTGGGCGCTACACAAAAGCTCCCCATCAGAGGGCAGAGCTGGGCTCCAGTCCCTGGTCCTCCACATCCTGCTTATATGGCCTTGGGGAAATGACCTACCCTCTCTGGCCTCAGTTTCTTCATCTATAAAATGGACGCAATGGTGCTTCCCTGCAGGACCCCAAGGGCACATAGCAGGCTCCCAGGACTCGCTGGCCAAGCTCTCCCCTCGGCTCTGATGGGCATCCTCAGCCTGGCAAGCACGGCCTCCCCTCTACTCTGCTCCCTGGCACTCCTCTGAGCAACGCACAGATGATTTATACTTCAGAGGACGAATCAATACCATATACGGCCAAAGACATCTTTAATCTTTCACAGGGATTAGGCTACAAGGTACAGCGGCCTCTTTCTACAGGCCGCTCAATTCTGATTTCAATTTGGCCAGCTGGAGCACGGCTTTCTCTCTCCTTTTCTTTTCACCCACCTAAAGACGTTCCTCCAAATCAAATTTCATTTAGTGGGTATGGTGGGGAGACCTAGCTGCCCATACACAACGGCAGGCCCAGCCAGGGCCATGGGGCTGCAAGAGGAGACAGGAGGAG
>NW_023249407.1:0-521 GCF_002007445.2 Ailuropoda melanoleuca | reverse complement strand
AAAAAAAAAAAAAAGAAAGAAAGAAATATTTGTCAAATGAATAAAAGGAGAAGGGCCATCTTTCTGTGGACTCTTTTCAACACATGTTATTGTAGCTGTCCAGGTCTCTGAGAGTGGGGAGTTAATTTTTCATATATTAATTCAAGTATTCGATATATCTCCATTCTGTATACCTTCCAGGATTTGACATCTGCTAGGGACTTAACAAATGCTTGTGGAGGGTGCCTAGGTGGCTCAGTGAAGTGTCTGCCTTGGGCTCAGGTCATGATTCCAGGGTCCTGGGATGGAGTCCCACATTGGACTCCCTGCTCAGTGGGGAGCCTGCTTCTCCCTCTGCCTGCCACTCCCCCTGCTTGTGCCCCCCCCCCGTCTGACAAATATATAAATAAAATCTTTTTTTAGAAATGCAATACCTAAACCTCACCCCAGTCCCATGCCTCTCCTGCTCTTGAGATGTCAGCAAATGTTCCTCCAGGCTGTGTGTGTGTGTGTGTGTGTGTGTGTGTGTGTGTGTGTGTGTG
>NW_023249406.1:0-575 GCF_002007445.2 Ailuropoda melanoleuca | reverse complement strand
GTTCTAAGTTGGCAGGTAAGACCTACCGTGTTGATTTGGTGGAAGAACAAAGAGTTTAAAGAAGTGGCACTCTTTGACCACCTTCTCACTCTTAACTCTTACAGTANCTCTTACAGTACTTTAACTGTAACTGTGCTGTAGCATCTGGTTATCATTCTGTGGTCAATTTATGTATTGACAGTTATGGGTCTTGAAGATGGGGAAGCAACACTATCAGAAATGCTTGAGGGAAGACTCCAGTTTGTTGTTACTGTTTTAATGACCCTTCCATCACTGCTGAAGGAGAGTCAACAAATGGTCAGCGGCTCCATACTCAGTACACAGTGACACATTCACCCTTTTCCCCAGTGTTCCCACCATCAAGTTTGACAGCACCTGACTGGACTATGGTGAACTGAATTTCATGGATGCTCTTTAGTTATGCCCTAAAGACACATAGGAGGTCCTGATCCTTGAGTAGAAGTAGAGACGAAGAAGATACCCCAAATCCAGCCCCTGGAAAGTTTGGCCTCAGAGTTGAATTCAATTTGATACAGAGAAATGAATTGATGTGCTTTTTTATACTGAGATATGTG
>NW_023249405.1:296-528 GCF_002007445.2 Ailuropoda melanoleuca | reverse complement strand
TTTCAATCTTTTGGTATCGGTTGAGACCTCTTTTGTGTCCCAGAACATGATCTATTCTTGAGAATGTTCCACGGGCATTAGAACAGAATGAGTATTCTTTGCTTCTGGGATTTAGTGTTCTATATATATCTACGAGGTCCAACTCGTCGAGTATGTCATTCAAAGCCTTTGATTCTTTGCTTAGTTTTTGCCAGGGTGTTCTGTCTATTTCTGATAGTGGGGTGTTGAGGTT
>NW_023249405.1:0-170 GCF_002007445.2 Ailuropoda melanoleuca | reverse complement strand
GTTGAATACTTCCTTTAAGAATAATATAGTGCCCTTCTGGGTCTCTCTCTATAGCCTCTAGTTTAAAATCCAATCTATCTGATATGAGAATTGCTACCTCAGCTTTCTTTTGAGGTCCATTTGCATGGAAGATGGGACTCCATCCCCTTACTCTAAGTCTGAATGCATCT
>NW_023249404.1:0-1958 GCF_002007445.2 Ailuropoda melanoleuca | reverse complement strand
GCATAGAAAGAGCAGCACAATAACGATAATGACCCTGTTCCAAAAGATAAATTTAATTTTTTCTCAAAAATTGCTTAAGTTAGAGAAAATAGATAAGGAAAAATATTTTGCTTGAAAACTGTTACTTAAAATGTTAGCNAACTGTTACTTAAAATGTTAGATTAGGATCCTATCAATGAAAGCTTTTTAAAAATGTTAATACCTCTTAGGAAATAAAATTACCTAAATGAGCTAAAGTGAAGTTACAAATGAAAAGTATTTATAATAATTTTAACTAGAGATCAGTATTTTTGCTTAAGAGATTTTTGTACCCCGAAGAAAATAATTCAACTTTTACTATATTTTCTAGTAAAGAATATATTATTTTGTGTCAAATAAAGTACAAAAAACATTCATTATAAGTAAGTAACTTAATTTTTTTCAAAATATCTTAAGGCAGTAATAGTTTCTAAGTCATTACATTCCCTACACTTTGAAAATCAAACAAATTTTAGAGCTGGAAGGAACAATCAGCTTATACAGTCATTTTCCAACCCCTCTGAAGAGCATGGTCACAGATAAGGGGTGAATCTAAATTAGATCTTCCATTCAGCTTGCTCTTAATCAGGTTTTAATTATTTTATCTCTAAGTGTAGTTCCTGGCTTTCAGAAAAGGTCCGAAAACCACTGATTTACTCAATTCCAATAATCAGGGCTTTTTGTTTTGTTTTGTTTGCTACAGAACCATAGTCCTGGCTGGCCCCATTTCTGCATTTTGGGAAATCTTCTATCACAAGGATGAACATTTTAATCTAGAAAGCTAATATTACCAAACCTGGGGCTAACTCAACCACCCCCTCTCTTCTAGCTACTCACAAACTGAACTCTCATTGTAGGCGCAGTATCTCCACTTGAGAATTGACTTACCTGTGAGAGAGGCTAGAAATTGGCCTAACGTCACACTTATTTAGAGGCAAACCAAAGAATCCTGACCTTATGATTCCAGATCCATAGCTTTTTCTCCCTTACCACGAAATTTTACAAAGAATATTCTCATTCTGTGAGAAACTACTAAATCAGAAATAAGTGACCCTTTTAAGTACGATGAGCTTTTCACTAAAAACAAGGCCAGAAACAAGCATGGGACCTTTGTTTCTGCAGGTTTGGTGCATATGTAACACTGCCCTGGGGCTCCCAAGCCCATCTAGGAGCTCTNCCTAACGTCACACTTATTTAGAGGCAAACCAAAGAATCCTGACCTTATGATTCCAGATCCATAGCTTTTTCTCCCTTACCACGAAATTTTACAAAGAATATTCTCATTCTGTGAGAAACTACTAAATCAGAAATAAGTGACCCTTTTAAGTACGATGAGCTTTTCACTAAAAACAAGGCCAGAAACAAGCATGGGGAACTTTGTTTCTGCAGGTTTGGTGCGTACGTAACCCTGCTCTGGGGCACCAAGCCCATCTAGGAGCTCCGAAGCATTTTTTTAGCCAGACTATCTAGACTCAGATCAAAGATCCCAATTCAGATTGCATTTGCTTAAATTTTGGTTTTTCTCAGAAGGCATAAGAAGACAGATCTCTCAGATATGCTGCAAGACCAACATCCTATCACCCATCACCCAGAACTATTCCACCTTCAAAATTTAGGTAACTGCATAAAAAAAAAAATCACAGCATAAGAAATATGATAGATTATAAACCATACTTGCTAAATTTGTAGAAAACACTTTTTCTTTCTCTTCCTCATCCCCCGCCCCCTAACCTCCCACCTTCCTCATCTTTTGTTGGGTCCTCTTCCCTAAACTCTATAAAACCTAGTATGTCTACTGGTTGTGAAAGGAATTTATTCAGATCTCACTGCTGAGGTTATGTGAATGAAGCTTAAATTAAAGATCTCTCGGAGAGATTTCTGAACCCAATTACAATATTAAGTTTTGCTTTTCTTTGACATTACCTCATTCTCTATCACAT
>NW_023249403.1:0-1861 GCF_002007445.2 Ailuropoda melanoleuca | reverse complement strand
ACCCATCCCTACTCATTGACCTACGAATTTTTCACGCAGGTGGGATCGCACAGTATGTGGTATTTTGCATCTGGTTTCTTCCACTGAGTGTCAAGTTTTCGAAGTTCACCCACGTGATAGCGAGTATCTATCCTTCATTCCTGTCATGGCTGGAGGAATTCCATTGTATTTCCCAGCATCCTCTCCAACACTTGTCGTTTCTGCTTATTCAGTGTCGCCCCTCCTGGGTGGGGAAGGTACGTCACGGTGGTGTTGGCTTGCGTTTCCCCGCCCCGTCATGATGACCACCTTCCCATGTGCCTACCGGGCCGTCGGACTCTTCTTTGGAGAAATGCCTATTATTTTTAATGGGGTAGTTTACGTTCTTAAGTTGTAGGAATTTTTTATGTATTCTAGATGCAAGACCCTTGTCGGATTTATGGTTTGCAAATATTTCCTACCATTCTTTGGGTTTCTTTACGTTCTCTTGAGTTTGTCCTTTCATTCAGAAAAGTACTTAGCAATATGAAGTCCAATGTCTCTGTTTTTTCTGCTGCTGTTTGTGCTTTGGATGCCACATTAGAGACACGGTTGCCAAATCCAAGGGAATGAAGATTTGCCCCCAAATGCTCTTAGCTTACTGCTGGAGTTTGGGCTCTTCAATTTAGTTCTTTGATCCGTTTGGAGTTAACTTGTTTACGTGGGGTGAGGTAATGCTCTGACTCCACTCTTTTGTACGCGGATATCTGGTCTCCTCACACCAGTTGCAGCAAACACTGGTTTTGCCTCAATGAATGATCTTGGTTCCGTATTTGAAAACAACTGACCCTACGTGTATGTATCCCTTGATTCTCAGTGGTGTTCCATTGATCCATACGTGTTGGTCTTCTCTGCCCATATCTTTTGGAAAACGTTCTAATCCCACATAGAAGTTTTTTTTTTTTATTCTTAGGAGTTATTGCATATAAGATATGTCATATATAAATAAACTATTTCTTCTTCCCTTCCATTTTGGAGCTTTTCATTATTCATCTTGTATAATTGCTCTGACCAAGCTTCCATGATAGTATTGAAATGAAGCGGTGAAAGCGGGCATCACTGATTTATTTCGGATTTTACGGAGAAATCTTTCAGTCTTTCACCACTGAGAATGATACACATATGAGCTTTTTTCCTAAATGTCCTTTATCATAATTTTTAAAGACTATTTATTTGAGAGATTGAGAGACAGGGAGAGAGAATGCATGTGAGACCCAAGAGGGGGAGAGGAAGAGAATCTCCAGCAGATTTCCTGTGAGTGTGGAGCCTGCCATGGAGCTCGATCTCACGACCCAGGAGATCATGACCTGAGCGCAAACTATGAGTCAGGCACTCAACCCACTGAGCCACCCAGGCGCCCCTCCCTTATCACAATTTAATCTTCTATTTCTCTTTTACTGTGAGCACTTATGAAAAGGTTTGGATCTTGTCAAAGCTTACCCTACATCAATTGAGATGTCACGTTTCCTGTGGGCGTGGCATACGAAATTAAGTAGCTACACTGAACAGCCNGGGGCTCGATCCCATAACGCCAGGATCACGCCCTGAGCCGAAGGCAGACGCTCAACCGCTGTGCCACCCAGGCGCCCCTAATCTTCTATTTCTATTTTGAGCACTTATGAAAAGGTTTGGATCTTGTCAAAGCTTACCNCTTACCCTACATCGAGATGTCACGTTTCCTGTGGGCGTGGCATACGACATTAAGTAGCTACAC
This sequence comes from Ailuropoda melanoleuca, assembly GCF_002007445.2. Lineage (NCBI taxonomy): Eukaryota > Metazoa > Chordata > Mammalia > Carnivora > Ursidae > Ailuropoda > Ailuropoda melanoleuca. Next base: position 129 of record NW_023249403.1, on the reverse strand, counting down.
TGAACAGCCTTTGCATTCCTGGCATAAATCACACTGGTCACGACGCATCGCCCTGTCCGTGTGCTGCTAGATTCTCTCTGCTAGAATTCTGTTGAGGACTTTTGCATCTCTTTTCATGATGGATTTTGG
>NW_023249402.1:0-568 GCF_002007445.2 Ailuropoda melanoleuca | reverse complement strand
TCCAGAGACCAATTTGAGGAGAACTGGCATCTTTCTGATACTGAGTGTTTCCATGTGTGGATTTGGTTTCTATTTCCATTTCCTTAAGTCTTCTGTAATGTCTTTCAATAAACTTTTAAAATCTCTGTAAAATNAAAATCTCTGTAAAAGTCTTGCTTAGTTTTTGCTCGTATAGTGTCTTTTAAAACCTAGCATTTATGTTTTTACTAGTGTAGAGAAAGATGGGCTTTTCTATATATTTAATCTTGGAATCAGAACTACACTGAACTCTTTTTTAAGTTCTGATAATTAGTCTCCAGGTTTTTTGGTTTTTCTATGCAGACAATATCATTTGTGAGTGATAGTAGTGATTTTTCCCCTTCTTTTTCAATTCTTAGATATTTTATTTCTTTTCTTTCATTCATTTATTCATTTATTTATTTCTTTTTTTTACCATGCTGGCTAGCCTCTCTAACCAAGCACCGAATAGTAGCAGTAATAGTGAGCATCTATGTTTCGGTTCCAGTCTTGAAGGAAAAGCTTTCAGAGTTTCACTTTGAACTATTATGTTTGCTGGAGGATGTTTGTG
>NW_023249401.1:478-567 GCF_002007445.2 Ailuropoda melanoleuca | reverse complement strand
TGGAACGAAAAGGCCCAAAACACGTCCGTCAGAAACAACACAGTACAGGGACCGTCTTAGCACTATCATTACCCTTCGTGAATAGGGTT
>NW_023249401.1:0-158 GCF_002007445.2 Ailuropoda melanoleuca | reverse complement strand
CGGCCTTATGGAAGGTGGAACAGGAATCAAGGCGCTTTGGTACCGTGAGTGAAACACGACGAACACAGCACTGAAAGACAATTCGGCCCAAACCCGCTTCCAACGAAATGTTTGCTCCCTGGGGAAATCCTGTCAAAAATGCTGGCGGCAATGGAACG
>NW_023249400.1:0-3497 GCF_002007445.2 Ailuropoda melanoleuca | reverse complement strand
TACTGGAGCAAATTATGGCAGAGAACTTCCCTAATCTGGGGAAGGAAACAGGCATTCAAGTCCTGGGGGTATAGAAGAACTCTCCTAAAAATCAGTAAAAATGGGTCAAAACCCCATCATATAATGATGAAAATTGCGAATCTCAGAGACAACTAGAAAGTCCTAAAAGCAGCTCAGGACAAGAGGTCTGTANATGAAAATTGCGAATCTCAGAGACAACTAGAAAATCCTAAAAGCAGCTCAGGACAAGAGGTCTGTAACCAACAAGGGTCAAAACATTAGACTGACAGTAGACCTGTCCACAGAGACCAGGCCAGAAAGGACTGCCATGATATATTCAGAGTGCTAAATGAGAAAAATATGCAGCCAAGAATACTTTATCCAGAAAGGATGTCATTCAAAATATAAGGAGAGATAAAAAGCTTCTAGAACAAACAGCAACTAAAAGAATTTGCGATCACCTAACCAGCCCCACAAGAAATATTAAAAGGGATACTTGAAGTGAAAAGAGAGCCTGCAAGTAACACAGACCAGAAAGGAACAGAGATAATATACAGAAACAGTGACTTTACAGGTATTACAATGGCACTAAATTCATATCTTCCAATAGTTACTCTGAATGTAAATAGGCTAAATGCCCCAATCAAAAGACACAGGGTATCAGATTGGATAAAAAAGCAAGATCCATCCATATGCTGTCTACAGGAGAATCATTTAGACCAAAACACACTCCCAGGTTTAAAGTGAGGGGGTGGAAAACCATTTCTCATGCTAATATATTCAAAAGAAGCTGAGGTGGCAATCCTCATATCAGACAAATTAGATTTTAAGCCAAGATTGTAATAAGAGATGAGGAAAGACACTATATCATAACTAAAGGGTCTATCCAACAAGAAAATCTAACAATTCTAAATAATAATGCCCCTAACATAGCCAATTATTTAAACTAATTAATAACCAAAGTAAAGAAACAAATTGATAATAATATATTAATAGTCGGGGACTTAAACAACCCCTTCACTGCAATGGACAGGTCATCTAAGCAGAAGATCAAAAAGGAAACAAGGCTTTGAATGACATACTGGAGCAGATGGATTTCACAGATATAGTCAGAACATTCCAACCTAAAGCAACTGAATACACATTCTTCTAAAGTGCACATGGAACTTTCTCCAGAATGTATCACATACTGGGTCACAAATCAGGTCTCAACTGTTATAAAAGAGCATCCTACTAAAGAATGAATGTGTCAAACAGGAAATTAAAGAGGAATTTTTAAAAATTCATGGAAAAAAATGAAAATAAAAACACAACTGTTCAAAACCTTTGGGATGCAGCAAAAGTGGTCCTAAGATGAAAGTGTATAACAATACAAGCCTTTCTCAAGAAACAAGAAAGGTATCAAATACACAATCTAAACATACACCTAAAGGACCTGGAGAAAGAACAGGAAAAAAAGCCTAAATCCAGCAGGAGAAGAGAAATAATAAAGATTAGAGCAAAAATCAATGAAATAGAAATTGAAAGAGCAGTAAAACAGATCAACGAAACTAGAAGCGAGTTCTTTGAAATAATTAATAAGATTGATAAACCGCTGGCCAGAATTATCAAAAAGAAAAGAGAAAGGACCCAATAAATAAAATCATGAATGAAAGAGGACAGATATCAACCAACACCAAAGAAATACAAACAATCATAAGAACATATTATGAGCATATATGCCAACAAATTAGGCAATCTGGAAGAAATGGATGCATTCATCGAGATACGTAAACTACCAAAACTGAAACAGGAAAACATAGAAAACCTGAACAGACCCAGAATCTGCAAGGAAATTGAAGCAGTAATCAAAACACTCCCTACAAACAAGAGTCCAGGGTCAGACAACTTCCCAGGGAAATTCTACCAAACATTTAAAGAAGAATTAATACCTATTCTTCTGAAGCTGTTTCAAAAAAATAGAAAAGGAGGGAAATCTTCCAAAATCATTCTATGAGGCCAGCATTATCTTGGTCCCAAAACCAAAGACCCCACCAAAAAGGAGAATTACAGACCAATATCCCTGAGGAACATGGATACAAAAATTCTCACCAAGATACTAGCCAACAGGTCCAACAGTACATTAAAAGGATTATTCACCACAACCAAGTGGGATTTATTTGTGGGCTGCAAGGGCGGTTCCACATCTACAAACCAATATGATACACTACATAAATAAAAGAAAGGAGAAGAACCATATGATTCTCTCAATAGAGGCAGATAAAGCATTTGACCAACTCCAGCATCCTTTCTTGATTAAAACACTTCACAGTGTAGGGTTAGAGGGTACATACCTCAAAATCATAAAAGTGATCTATGAAAAACCCAGAGCAAATATCAATCTCAATTGGGAAAAACTGAGGTCTGGAACACAACAGGGATGTCCACTATCGCCATATCTGATCAACATAGTACTAGAAGTCCTAGCCTTAGCAATCAGAAAACAAAAAGAAATAAAAGGCCTCCAAATTGGTAAAGAGGAACCCAAACTCTCACTCTTTGCAGGTGACATGATACTCTATGTGCAAAACCTAAAAACTCCACCCCAAAATTGCTAGAACTCATACAGGAATTCAGCAAAGTGGCAGGATATTAAATCAATGCACAGAAATCAGTTGCATTTCTGTACACTACCAATGAGACAGAAGAAAGAGAAATTAAGGAGTGGATCCCAGTTCCAATTGCACCAAAATCCATGAGATCTACGAATACACCTAACCAAAGAGGTAAACGATCTGTACTCTAAAAACTACAGAACACTTATGAAACAAACTGAGAAGACACAAAGAGATGGAAAAACGTTCTATGCTCACAGATTGGAAGAACAAATATTGTGAAAATGTCTATGCTACCTAGACAATCTACACATTCAGTGCAATCCCTATCAAAATGCCATCAACTTTTTTCACAGAGTTGGAACAAATAATCCTAAAATATGTATGGGACCAATAACGACCCTGAAGAGCCAGAGGGATGTTGAAGAAGAAAAGCACTACTGGGCATTTACCCCAAGATACAGACATAGTGAAGAGAAGGGCGATATGCACCCCAGTGTTCATAGCAGCATTGTCCACAATAGCTAAATCATGGAAGGAGCCAAGATGCCCTTCAGCAGACGACTGGATTAAGAAGATGTGGTCCAAGTATACAATGAAATATTACTCAGCCATCAGAAAGAATGATTACCCAACATTTGCAGCAACATGGACAGGACTGGAGGAGATTATACTAAGTGAAGTAAGTCAAGCAGAGAAAGACNAAAGACAATTATCATATGGTTTCCCTCATTTATGGAACATAAGAAATAGGAAGATTGGTAGGAGAAGGAAGGGAAGAATGAAGGGGGGATAAAAAGAAGGGCGAATGAACCATGAGAGACTGTGGACACTGGGAAACAAACTGAGGGCTTCAGAGGGGAGGAGGGTGGGAGATTGGGATAGGCCAGTGATAGGTATTAA
>NW_023249399.1:290-1335 GCF_002007445.2 Ailuropoda melanoleuca | reverse complement strand
GGGGAACCAAGCAAGGGGGATGGCATTTGGCTCTGATTCGTTCCCATCCTCTGAGATAGATTCTTCACGTTGATTTTATTGCCACTCAGTGACTAAAAAAAAAGAAATCTCTTATTGCTACCATGTTTTATTGCACAGTGAAATATAAAAATACAGGTGTATCAAAAGCATGAAGCCAAATATATGTGAGATTCAAAATATGGGAAGGTCATAACAACAATTCATAAATTATACGTATTTTAAATATCCTTCTTGGTGAACCCTCATGGAAATTTGAGGGGTTTTTGTAGTTGTGCCTCAATTATTTTGTGTTTTTCTCTTCAAATAGAGAAAGCCCTGGTGGATTTTCAGGCTTGAGTGACACCTGAAATTTTGGTGAGTCCAGTGNCGGCTTGAGTGACACCTGAACTTTTGGTGAGTCCAGTGGTCACAAACACAGCCAACCGCTAGGTGGTGCTGCGTCTGAAACTATGCCAGCTCTTCCCTCTTCCCTGTCCCCACCCAGGCTTACCCCCTCCTCCATTCTACTATCTGAAATGCCCAGCAGAGGGCAAGGACCCATTTGATTCCACAACTGCTCAGTTAAGTAAACATTTCTGTCTCTTGATAATGAGGGTATCTTCACCACCTGCTCCTCACAAGACTACCAGAAATTAGAGCAGTTTAAACTCATAGGTAAATGTTCAGCCTGCCTTCTTTCTGGAAACCTTTATCCTTTTTATAGGGAGGAGAGTGGCAGAGGAAGAGGGAGAGGAGAATCTTTTTTAATTTTGCTTTATTTTAAAGATTTTATTTATTTATTTGATCCAGAAAGAGACTGCCAGAGAGAGAGGGAACACAAGCAGGGGGAGTGGGAGAGGAAGAAGCAGGCTCCCAGCAGATGAGCCTGATGGGGGGACGGATCCCAGACCTCTGGGATCACACCCTGAGCCGAAGGCAGACACTTAATGACTGCGCAACCCTGAGATCATGACCGAGACTCAGACATTGAAGTGACTAAGCTACCCAGGCTCCCCATTAAACCTTAATGACATGGCAACACTCA
>NW_023249399.1:0-201 GCF_002007445.2 Ailuropoda melanoleuca | reverse complement strand
AAATTAGAGCAGTTTAAACTCATAGGTAAATGTTCAGCCTGCCTTCTTTCTGGAAACCTTTATCCTTTTTATAGGGAGGAGAGTGGCAGAGGAAGAGGGAGAGAGAGAATCTTTTTTTTATTTTGCTTTATTTTAAAGATTTTATTTATTTATTTGATAGAGATAGAGACAGCCAGAGAGAGAGGGAACACAAGCAGGGGG
>NW_023249398.1:0-1197 GCF_002007445.2 Ailuropoda melanoleuca | reverse complement strand
TGCACCACCAAGCATCTCACGGAGCTCCGGAGCTCAGGTGTGCTCACTGGATCGAGGCTGAGACCGGGAGCGTGCGCGGGGCGGCTGGCGGCTGGCAGCTGGAGGGCCACCTGCACAGGGGAGCAGGCGGACTCGCGGTCAGCACCCGGGAGACACCAGACTGAGACGGGGAGCTCCGGGAGCCCACGCGGGGCGGCTGGCGGCTGGCGGGGTTGGAAACACAAAGGACAGAGACGTGCCGGCCCTGGAAGTGAGGGCTGGGACGCCGGGTGTGGGGCGCACAGCCCGGGATGCTGCAGGGTTGAGCAGCACCAACAGAAACAGAGTTAAAGTGGCCAGAACATCAGTGGAGAACGATCTGCGATCCCTCTGTTCTGAGACAGAGGCTGAATTTCAGCCGCTGCTGCTCTGAATCTCAGAAGAGGCATAGGAAACCGCCAGGGAAAGCCGCCAGAGAACAAAAGCCCGGAAATACCGGCTCACAGGGTGTCCATCCCCATCCCCCCTCACAGGGGACATGGAGACTCTACCCAAACAAGGTTTTCTGAGTACCTGCAGGCAGGCCCCTCCCCCAGAAGGCAGGCTGAAAAATCAAGAAGCCCACAACCCGGAGCGCCTGAGTGGCGCAGTCACCAAGCACCTGTCTTCGGATTAGGGTGTGATCACAACGCTCCGTAAGGAGTCCTTCATCGGGCTTCTCCACCGGGAACCTGCTTCTTCCTCTCCCACTCCTCTGCTTGGGTTCCCTTTCTTGCTGACTGTCTCTCTCTCTCTCAAATAAATAAATAAACTCTTTAAGGAAGAAGCCCACATCCCTAAGATCTCTATAAAACAAGGGCGCACGGCCTGGGTCCCAGTCAACACTTGGGCTCTGGACAACCCTGCAATCTCTCTTCATCAGAATGACGAGAAGGAGAAGTCCCCCCCAGCAAAGAAAAGATAATGAGTCTGTGGCCTCTGCCACAGAATTGGCCTCGGCCACAGAATTAATACATATGGATGTATCCCAATTATCANCCCAATTATCAGAAATGGAATTCAGAGCAACAATGGTCAAGATGATGAGTAGACTTGAAAAAAGTATTAGAGAAAACGTTGCTGAGAATATAGAATCCAGAAGGGCAGCAATGAGAGCGAATCTGACAGAAATTAAAAATTCTATGAGCCAAATACAGTCAAAACTAGAGGCTCTGACGG
>NW_023249397.1:0-672 GCF_002007445.2 Ailuropoda melanoleuca | reverse complement strand
GGTTAGGGGGCGGGGGATGAGGAAGAGAAAGAAAAAGTGTTTTCTACAAATTTAGCAAGTATGGTTTATAACCTATCATATTTCTTATGATGTGATTTTTTTTTTTAATGCAGTTACCTAAATTTTGAAGGTGGAATAGTCCTGGGTGATGGGTGATAGGANTGGGTGATAGGATGTTGGTCTTGCAGCATATCTGAGAGATCTGTCTTCTTATGCCTTCTGAGGAAAACCAAAATTTAAGCAAATGCAATCTGAATTGGGATCTTTGATCTGAGTCTAGATAGTCTGGCTAAAAAAATGCTTCGGAGCTCCTAGATGGGCTTGGTGCCCCAGAGCAGGGTTACGTACGCACCAAACCTGCAGAAACAAAGTTCCCCATGCTTGTTTCTGGCCTTGTTTTTAGTGAAAAGCTCATCGTACTTAAAAGGGTCACTTATTTCTGATTTAGTAGTTTCTCACAGAATGAGAATATTCTTTGTAAAATTTCGTGGTAAGGGAGAAAAAGCTATGGATCTGGAATCATAAGGTCAGGATTCTTTGGTTTGCCTCTAAATAAGTGTGACGTTAGGCCAATTTCTAGCCTCTCTCACGGGTAAGTCAGTTCTCAAGTGGAGATACTGCGCCTACAATGAGAGTTCAGTTTGTGAGTAGCTAGAAGAGAGGGGGTGGTTG
>NW_023249396.1:1115-1315 GCF_002007445.2 Ailuropoda melanoleuca | reverse complement strand
CTTGCGTTCCCTCTCTCACTGGCTGTCTCTATCTCTGTCAAATAAATAAATAAAATCTTTAAAAAAAAAAGTATGTGATAAGAGCAACTTCCCACAGAGATTAATTTAGCTGAGATATTTTCAGGCCAGGAGGGACAGAATTTTTTAAAATCTCATCTGATAGGGCTGTGTAATTAAAGGAGACAACTGGACAAGCCCAG
>NW_023249396.1:0-807 GCF_002007445.2 Ailuropoda melanoleuca | reverse complement strand
GTTCCCTCTCTCACTGGCTGTCTCTATCTCTGTCAAATAAATAAATAAAATCTTTAAAAAAAAAAGTATGTGATAAGAGCAACTTCCCACAGAGATTAATTTAGCTGAGATATTTTCAGGCCAGGAGGGACAGAATTTTTTAAAATCTCATCTGATAGGGCTGTGTAATTAAAGGAGACAACTGGACAAGCCCAGTGGTGAAAACAGAGTTCTTCGGTGAGTAACTGGGGTCTCCCAGATGGATGCTACAGATCTCACCGAGAAACCGCACCGGTCAACTTGCATGCATCTACACAAAAGTACTAACACAACTGCAATGTAGAACTTCATCAGCTGTATATTTCTAATATTTAATTGCATTAAAATAAACATAATTCCTAAGATCTTTGGTTTTTACTACTAGCTTTTCCTTGCAAAATCTTCTGATTACAGTATCAAACCTGTGTTCCAGTTTCAGTTGAGCTACTGTCTCAAACTGTACAAGTTCTTCATTTCTTTGAACCGCAGTTTCTTTACCTATAAACTAAGAGCTTGCACCGGTCAGGTCTCAGGGCTACTCTAGTTCCTAAATAGTGTGGTACTGAGTTCTGAGCAGACTCCACATATGTACCAGCTCTCTTCTCAGGTGAGTTTTGGACAGATGAGCAGTAAGACCAAAGAGTCAGCAAATCCCCCTTGAGTCTGATAAAAGTTGGGTCTGGAGAAGGAACAAACTGAAGTCAACTTTGCTCAAGTTACTGGCGGGTAGCCCTGGACCGGGCAGGCCCCCCTCTGCTAGGGCAGACACTGCACACCCCTATGTTCCCA
>NW_023249395.1:0-604 GCF_002007445.2 Ailuropoda melanoleuca | reverse complement strand
GCAACAGAGGGACAGGCCTAATCCACTCAGGAGGAAGCAGTTGACCAAAATTAGAGCAGAAATAAATGAATCAGAAACCAGAAGTACAGTCNAATAAATGAATTAGAAACCAGAAGTACAGTAGAGCAAATCAACAGGACTAGAAGCTGGTTCTTTGAGAGAATCAATAAAATTGACAGACCACTGGCAAGACTTATCCAAAAGAAAAGAGAAAGGACTGAAATTAATAAAATTATGAATGAAAAAGGAGAGGTCACGACCAACACCATTGAAATTGGAAGGATTATTAGAAATTTTTATCAACAGCTATATGCCAAAAAACTAAGCAATCTGGAAGAGATGGAGGCCTTCCTGGAAACCTATAAACTACCAAGACTGAAACAGGAAGAAATAGATTTTTTAAACAGGCCAATTAATTATGAGGAGATTGAGTCTGTGATAAACAACCTTCCAAATATCAAAACTCCAGGCCCGGACAGTTTTCCTGGGGAATTCTACCAAACATTTAAAGAAGAAATAATATCTATTTTCCTAAAGTTATTTCAAAAAATAGAAACAGAACGAAAGCTACCAATCTCATTCTATGAGGTTAATATTACCTTGA
>NW_023249394.1:1687-3606 GCF_002007445.2 Ailuropoda melanoleuca | reverse complement strand
TCATGATGGATAATCCTTTTAATGTACTGTTGGATTCTATTAGCAAGGATCTTGTTGAGGATTTTGGTGTCTATATTCATTCGGGAAATCGATCTGTAATTCTCCTTTTTGGTGGGGTCTTTGCCTGGTTTTGGGATCAAANATTACAGCAGCCTATTTACCTATCATTGAAGTGATTTTCTGTAAAGTGGACCTCTACACTATCGCAGCACACAAAATGCAATTAATTCCTTGATTTAAAATAAACACTATTTAGGCGATAAATAAATGCTGGGAAAGAAAAGCGGCTATCATTTCCGAATGACATAGTGGATTTTTTCAAAAATACAAAATCATTAACAAAAAATGAATAAGTGTAGGGGCACCTGGGTGGCACAGCGGTTAAGCGTCTGCCTTCGGCTCAGGGCGTGATCCCGGCGTTATGGGATCGAGCCCCACGTCAGGCTCCTCTGCTGTGAGCCTGCTTCTTTCTCTCCCACTCCCCCTGTTTGTGTTCCCTTTCTCGCTGGCTGTCTCTCTCTCTGTCGAATAAAAAAAAAAAAAAAGANTTTAAGAAATCTATTTCTTCCTGTTTCAGTCTTGGTAGTTTATAGGTTTCCAGGAAGACCTCCATCTCTTCCAGATTGCTTAGTTTGTTGGCATATAGCTGTTGATAATAGTTTATAATAGTCCTTCCAATTTCAATGGTGTTGGCGGTGACCTCTCCTTTTTCNACCTCTCCCTTTTCAGTCATAATTTTAATAATCTCAGTCCTTTCTCTTTGTTTTTGGACAAGTTTTGCCAGTGGTCTATCAATTTTATGGATTCTCTCAAAGAACCAGCTTCTGGTCCTGTTGATCTGCTCTACTATACTTCTGGTTGCTAATTCATTGATTTCTGCTCTAATCTTGGTCAGCTGCTTCCTTGTGAGTGGATTAGGCCTGTCCCTCCNGTTTCTTGAGGTGAGAATATAAAAACTGCATTTTAGATATTTCTATTCTTTTGAGTGAGGCTTGGATGGCTATGTATTTCCCCCTTAGGGCTGTCTTTGCAGTATCCCATAGGTTTTGGACCACTGTGTCTTCATTCTCATTGGTCTCCATAAATTGTTTAATTTGTTTTTTGATTTCCTGGTTTATCGAGTCATTCTTGAGCAGGATGGTTCTTAGCCTCCAAGTGTTTGAGTTTCTTCCAGGTTTTTCCTTGTGGTTGAGTTCCAATTTCAGAGCGTTGTGGTCTGAGAATATGCAGGGGATAATTTCAATCTTTTGGTATTGGCTGAGACCTGTTTTGTGTCCCAGAGCATGATCTATTCTTGAGAATGTTCCATGGGCATTTGAATAGAATGAGTATTCTTTGGTTCTGGGGTGTAGTGTTCTATATATATCTATGAGGTCCAACTCATCGAGTATGGCATTCAAAGCCTTTGATTCTTTGCTTAGTTTTTGCCAGGGTGTTCTAATTCTGATAGTGGGGTATTGAGGTCCCCTACTATTAATATATTTTTATCTATATGTGNAAAGCCTTTGATTCTTTGCTTAGTTTTTGCCAGGGTGTTCTGTCTATTTCTGATAGTGGGGTGTTGAGGTCCCCTACTATTACTGTGTTCTTATCTATATGTCTCTTTATTTTGGTTAAGAGTTGGCTTGTGTATCTTGCTGCTCCCCTGTTGGGGGCATATATATTTATAATTGTCATATCCACTTGTTGGATACATCCTTTAAGAATAATATAGTGCCCTTCTGTGTCTCTAACTAAAGTCCTTAGATTAAAATCCAAACTATCTGATATGAGAATTGCCACCCCAGCTTTCTTTTGAGGTCCATTTGCTTGAAAGATGGTACCCCATCCCTTTACTGACAGTCTGAATGTAACTTTGGGTTCAAAATGAGTCTCTTGTAGGCAGCAGATGGGTGGGTCATGTCTTTTTATCCAATCTG
>NW_023249394.1:756-1597 GCF_002007445.2 Ailuropoda melanoleuca | reverse complement strand
TTCTTTTTATCCAATCTGAAACCCTGTGGCATTTTATGGGAGCATTCAAGCCATTTAGATTGATAGAGATTATTGAGAGATATGATTTTAATGATGCCATGTTGCTAGTAAAGTCTTTGTTTATATCGGTTGTGACTTTCTGCTCTGTATACTCTTGGGGCCTTTTACCTTTATAGAACCCCCCTTATTATCTCCTGTAGGGCTGGTTTGGTGGTTACGAAATTGGTTAATGATTGGCGATTTTGGAACGTCTTTATTTCTCCATCAATTCTGAATGACAGCTTTGCTGGATAAAGGATCCTTGGCTGCATGTTTTTCTCTGAAAGAGCTTTAAAAATCCCCCCCCAAGCCTTTCTCTCATTCCAGGTCTGTGTAGACAGGTCTGACGTAATTCTGATACCTTTGCCTTGGTAGGTGAGAAATTACTTTGCCCTGGCCACTTTCAATACAGTATCCTTGGATCTAATATTTGTGAATTGCACTATGACCTGATGTAGCATAGGTTTGTCGTGGTTGATCTTGGGTGGGGTCCTCTGTGCCTCTTGGACACGAATATTTATTTCCCTTGCTAGATTAGGGAAGTTTTCAGCTACAATTTGTTCAAATATCTCTTCTAGACCTCTGTTTTTCTCCACCCCTTCAGGGATGCCGATGATTCTGACATTGGATCGTTTCATAGAGTCAGTAATCTCCCGTAATCTACATTCGTGGGCGTGGATTTTTTTAAGACCAGCTTCTATTTTCGTTTTTTCTTCTACTAACCCATCCTCCAATTCGCTAACGCGTTCCTCTGCCTCGGTGACCCTGGCCGTCAGAGCCTCTAGTTTTGACTGTATTTGGC
>NW_023249394.1:0-654 GCF_002007445.2 Ailuropoda melanoleuca | reverse complement strand
GACAGAGATAGAGACAGCCAGCGAGAGAGGGAACACAAGCAGGGGGAGTGGGAGAGGAAGAAGCAGGCTCATAGCAGAAGAGCCTGATGTGGGGCTTGATCCCATAACGCCGGGATCACGCCCTGAGCCTAACGCAGATGCCCAACCGCTGTGCCACCCAGGCACTCCAGCTCATAGAATTTTTAATTTCTGTCAGATTCGCTCTCATTTCTGCCCTTAGGGATTCTATATTCTCAGCAACGCTTTCTCTGATGCNTCAGTAACATTTTCGTTAATACTTTTTTCAAGTCTACTCATCATTTTGACCATTGTTACTCTGAATTCCATTTCTGATAATTTGGTTACAACCATATCTATTATTTCTGTGGCAGAGGCCACAGACTCATTGTCTTTTCTTTGCTGAGGGGGACTTTTCCTTCTCGTCATTCTGATAGGAGGAGAGATGAGGAGAGATTGCAGGGTTGTCCAGAGCCCAAATTATTGACTGGGTCCCAGGCCGTGTGCCTTTGTTTTATAGAGATCTTAGGGATGTGGGCTTCTTTTTTTTTTTTTTTTAAGATTTTATTTATTATTTATTTGACACAGTGAGACAGCCAGCGAGAGAGGGAACACAAGCAGGGGGAGTGGGAGAGGAAGAAGCAGGCTCATAGCGGA
>NW_023249393.1:9716-11747 GCF_002007445.2 Ailuropoda melanoleuca | reverse complement strand
TACCCACTAGGATAGCTGTCTTCCCTGTCCTGACTTGTCACTCCATGCTGTACTCTACCATTCCCTCTTTTTGGCCTTCCTCTCCTTATCTCCCTCCCTCCGTTCCTCCCTGTCTGCCTGTCTTTTTCCAATGGAAAGTTGTCTNTTCCAATGGAAAGTTGTCCTTTGGAGGTACGATGGTCATTTGGGGGCCAGTGTTTCAGAGGAGCCCCCACAGAAGAAAGCAGAGCCCCATTTCACATACATATGTTCTCACTGGATCTACTACTATTATTAATTACATAAGTAGATTTTATTTTGTGTTTTCCATAGTCTTAAAAGACATGGCAACCTAATGAATCTGTAGTTACTGCTCCCTGCAAGTCGTCTGCTTTTGGCTTTACAAATGTCAATACTTGTTATTTGGTGTGTAGATATTTGTCTTGGCTCCATCTTCATTGTAAATTTTATCCACTAGTATGACGAAGTGCTTTTCCATTTAATATATATACATATATGATTTTGGTTATTTCATTTGCTTAATGGACACTGGATCATTTAAAAACTTCTGATCTTGATGAATCAGTTTGTTTTAGGTCGGTCTCTTTTCAACATAGGACTGAGTTTTGTTCCATGATCCCATATGAAATCTTTCTTCCAATAGGTGATTGCAGCCCACTTACGTTTATTTATGTAATAAAATTTGATTTTCGTTTTGTTATTATTTTATGCTACAGTTTCTGCTTTTATAGACTCAATGCCACAATCTTTAAAAATTTTTCTTTTTTCTTTTGATACATTAGTCTGAATGCACACATCTTTGATACAGAAACGTGAATAACCACCTCCACGCAAACATTTTTAAATGAAATTTTTCTTTTCCTTCTATTTTTTGATAGCTCCTCCCTTCCCCAACCTCCCTCCAGAGCAGCTTTCTTTCTAACAGAAGAAATTCATGGGAACAATCTTGCATGTATCCTTTTACATATTTCATCTGCTCTTCCCCATCACACAAATGTTTTGCTATTTTTTAACAAAAATATGAAGTTGTTTTATATACTTTTTGTGTTTTGATTTTCTTCCTTAGTAACACCTCACAGAAATAATTCTGAGTCACCTGGACTAGTATGTTCATATATATTTACCTATTTTTCTGGCATGATTTCATTTCCCTATTGATGATTATTCACCAATGATTAGTTATTACCTTTATAAATAATGCTTCAATAAATATCCTTATATATATCAATTTTTGTGTGTGATTTTTTTTGTTTTTATATTTGATTCTCAGGAATGGAATTAATGAGTATATCTTGAGCTTAAAAAGATGTTTATGTACCTTTTCCTAAAGGCTAACAATTCACTTTTTCTTTTTTTTATAGTTTTTTTTCTTCCGTTAGAATATTGAGATATAATTGAAACATAAAAATTGTATATTTTTAAGGGGTTTAGGTTGATGATTTCATATACATGTAAATTGTGAAATAATCACCCCATTCAAACTAGTTCACATCCATTATCGCACATAATTAGCATCATTTCTTTCTTGTGGTAAGGGCACTTAAAATCAAGCCTCTTAGTAAATTTCAAGTATACAATACAATATGGTTAACTATAGTTACAGTGGTGTCCATTAGCTCTCCAGAATATATTTGGCTTGCATCACTAAAACTTCATTCCTGGGGACCAACATCTCCCCATTTCTCCCTTCTCCCAGCCCCTGGCAATCACTACTCTACCTTCTGCTTCTATGAGCTTCACTATTCTAGGCTCCTCATATATAAGATCCTGCAGTATTTGTCTTTCTGTGTTTGGCTTATTTCACTTAGCATAAAGCCCTCAAAGTTCATCCATCTTCTCACAAATGGCAGGATTTCCTTTTTTTTTTTTTTAAGGCTGAACAATATCCATTTTTATAAATACACATGCATACATACAATATATATAATATGTATATACACGCTATACACTTATATGCAATATGAAAATATATGTGTAGGGAGTCATCTGTTCACAGACAGGTTGTTTCCACATCCCATCCACTGTGAATAA
>NW_023249393.1:0-7188 GCF_002007445.2 Ailuropoda melanoleuca | reverse complement strand
CAGTCAAAACTAGAGGCTCTGACGGCCAGGGTCACCGAGGCAGAGGAACGCGTTAGCGAATTGGAGGATGGGTTAGTAGAAGAAAAAACGAAAATAGAAGCTGGTCTTAAAAAAATCCACGCCCACGAATGTAGATTACGGGAGATTACTGACTCTATGAAACGATCCAATGTCAGAATCATCGGCATCCCTGAAGGGGTGGAGAAAAACAGAGGTCTAGAAGAGATATTTGAACAAATTGTAGCTGAAAACTTCCCTAATCTAGCAAGGGAAACAAGCATTCGTGTCCAAGAGGCAGAGAGGACCCCATCCAAGCTCAACCAGGACAAACCTACGCCACGGCATGTCATAGTGCAATTCGCAAATATTAGATCCAAGGATACAGTATTGAAAGCGGCCAGGGCAAAGAAATTTCTCACGTACCAAGGCAAAGGTATCAGGATTACGTCAGACCTGTCTACAGAGACCTGGAATGAGAGAAAGGCTTGGGGGGGCATTTTTAAAGCTCTTTCAGAGAAAAACATGCAGCCAAGGATCCTTTATCCAGCAAAGCTGTCATTCAGAATTGATGGAGAAATAAAGACGTTCCAAAATCGCCAATCATTAACCAATTTCGTAACCACGAAACCAGCCCTACAGGAGATATTAAGGGGGGCTCTATAAAGGTAAAAAGGCCCCAAGAGTGATACAGAGCAGCAAGTCACAACCGATACAAAGACTTTAAAGAGAAATGGCATCATTAAAATCATATCTGTCAATAATCTCTATCAATCTAAATGGCTTAAACTCTCCCATAAAACGCCACAGGGTTGCAGATTGGATAAAAAGACATGACCCATCCATTTGCTGTCTACAAGAGACTCATTTTGAACCCAAAGATGCATTCAGACTTAGAGTAAGGGGATGGAGTACCATCTTCCACGCAAATGGACCTCAAAAGAAAGCTGGAGTAGCAATTCTCATATCAGATAGACTGGATTTTAAACTAGAGGCCATAGAGAGAGATACAGAAGGGCACTATATTATTCTTAAAGGAAGTATTCAACAAGTGGATATGACAATTATTAATATATATGCCCCCAACAGGGGAGCAGCAAGATACACAAGCCAACTCTTAACCAAAATAAAGAGACATATAGATAAGAACACAGTAATAGTAGGGGACCTCAACACCCCACTATCAGAAATAGACAGAACACCCTGGCAAAAACTAAGCAAAGAATCAAAGGCTTTGAATGCCATACTCGACGAGTTGGACCTCATAGATATATATAGAACACTACACCCCAGAACCAAAGAATACTCATTCTATTCAAATGCCCATGGAACATTCTCAAGAATAGATCATGCTCTGGGACACAAAACAGGTCTCAGCCAATACCAAAAGATTGAAATTATCCCCTGCATATTCTCAGACCACAACGCTCTGAAATTGGAACTCAACCACAAGGAAAAACCTGGAAGAAACTCAAACACTTGGAGGCTAAGAACCATCCTGCTCAAGAATGACTCGATAAACCAGGAAATCAAAAAACAAATTAAACAATTTATGGAGACCAACGAGAATGAATACACAACGGTCCAAAACCTATGGGATACTGCAAAGGCAGTCCTAAGGGGGAAATACATAGCCATCCAAGCCTCACTCAAAAGAATAGAAAAATCTAAAATGCAGTTTCTATATTCTCACCTCAAGAAACTGGAACAGCAACAGAGGGACAGGCCTAACCCACTGACAAGGAAGGAGTTGACCAAGATTAGAGCAGAAATCAATGAATTAGAGACCAGAACCACAGTAGAGCAGATCAACAGGACTAGAAGCTGGTTCTTTGAGAGAATCCATAAAATTGATAGACCACTGGCAAAACTTGTCCAAAAACAAAGAGAAAGGACTGAGATTATTAAAATTATGACTGAAAAGGGAGAGGTCACGACCAGCACCATTGAAATTGCAAGGATTATTAGAAACTTTTATCAACAGCTATATGCCAAAAAACTAAACAATCTGGAAGAGATGGAGGCCTTCCTGGAAACCTATAAACTACCAAGACTGAAACAGGAAGAAATAGATTTCTTAAATAGGCCAATTAACTATGAAGAAATTGAGTCAGTGATAAACAACCTTCCAAATAATAAAACTCCAGGCCCAGACGGTTTTCCTGGGGAATTCTACCAAACATTCAAAGAAGAAATAATACCTATTCTCCTAAAGCTATTTCAAAAAATAGAAACAGAAGGAAAGCTACCAAACTCATTCTATGAGGCTAATATTACCTTGATCCCCAAACCAGGCAAAGACCCCCTCAAAAAGGAGAATTACAGACCGATTTCTCTAATGAATATGGATGCCAAAATCCTCAACAAGATCCTTGCTAATAGAATCCAACAGTACATTAAAAGGATTATCCATCATGACCAAGTGGGATTCATACCTGGGATGCAAGCATGGTTCAACACTCGCAAATCAATCAATGTGATACATCATATCAACAAGAAAAGACTCAAGAACCATATGATCCTCTCAATTGATGCAGAAAAAGCATTTGACAAAATACAGCATCCTTTCCTGATTAAAACCCTTCAGAGTGTAGGAATAGAGGGTACATTTCTCAATCTCATAAAAGCCATCTATGAAAAGCCTACTGCAAGCATTATTCTCAATGGGGAAAAGCTGGAAGCCTTTCCCTTAAGATCAGGAACACGACAAGGATGCCCACTCTCGCCACTATTATTCAACATAGTACTAGAAGTCCTTGCAACAGCAATCAGAAGACAAAAAGGGATCAAAGGTATCCAAATCAGCAAAGAAGGAGTCAAAATTTCTCTCTTTGCAGATGACACGATACTCTATATGGAAAACCCAAAGGAATGCACTCCCAAACTATTAGAAGTTATAGAACAATTCAGTAATGTGGCAGGATACAAAATCAATGCCCAGAAATCAGTTGCATTTCTATACACGAATAACGAGACTGAAGAAAGAGAAATTAGGGAATCCATCCCATTTACAATAACACCAAAAACCATGCGTTACCTTGGAATTAACTTAACCAGAGACGTAAAGGACCTATATCCTAGAAACTATAGATCACTTTTGAAAGATATTGAGGAAGACATAAAAAGATGGAAAAATATTCCATGCTCATGGATTGGAAGAATTAACATAGTTAAAATGTCCATACTACCCAGAGCAATCTACACTTTCAATGCTATCCCGATCAAAATACCGAGGACATTTTTCAAAGAACTGGAACAAATAGTCCTTAAATTTGTATGGAAAGAGAAAAGGCCCCAAATCTCCAAGGAACTGTTGAAAAGGAAAAACAAAGCTGGGGGCATTACAATGCCAGATTTCGAGCTGTACTACAAAGCTGTGATCACAAAGACAGCATGGTACTGGCACAAAAACAGACACATCGACCAATGGAACAGAATAGAGAACCCAGAAATGGACCCTCGGCTCTTTGGGCAACTAATCTTTGATAAAGCAGGAAAAAACATCCGGTGGAAAAAAGACAGTCTCTTCAATAAATGGTGCTGGGAAAATTGGACAGCTACATGCAAAAGAATGAAACTTGACCACTCTCTCACACCATACACAAAAATAAACTCCAAATGGATGAAAGACCTCAATGTGAGACAGGAATCCATCAAAATTCTAGAGGAGAACATAGGGAACAACTTCTATGACATTGGCCAGAACAACCTTTTTCACGACACATCTCCAAAGGCAAGAGAAACAAAAGATAAAATGGNGACATCGGCCAGAGCAACCTTTTTCACGACACATCTCCAAAGGCAAGAGAAATAAAAGATAAAATGAACTTATGGGACTTTATCAGGATAAAGAGCTTCTGCACAGCCAAGGAAACAGTCAAAAAAACTAAGAGACAGCCCACGGAATGGGAGAATATATTTGCAAAGGACACCACAGATAAAGGAACAGATAAAGGACTGGTATCCAAGATCTACAAAGAACTTCTCAAACTCAATACACAAGAAACAAATAAATTGGCAGAAGATATGAACAGACACTTTTCCATTGAAGACATACAAATGGCTAACTGACACATTAAAAAATGTTCAAAATCATTAGCCATCAGGGAAATTCAAATCAAAACCACACTGAGATACCACCTTACGCCAGTTAGAATGGCAAAGATAGACAAGGCAAGAAACAACAATTGTTGGAGAGGATGTGGAGAAAGGGGATCCCTCCTACATTGTTGGTGGGAATGCAAGTTGGTACAGCCACTCTGGAAAACAGTGTGGAGGTCCCTTAAAAAGTTAAAAATTGAACTACCCTATGACCCAGCCATTGCACTACTGGGTGTTTACCCCAAAGATACAGACGTAGTAAAGAGAAGGGCCATATGCACCCCAATGTTCATAGCAGCATTGTCCACAATAGCTAAATCATGGAAGGAGCCGAGATGCCCTTCAACAGATGACTGGATTAAGAAGCTGTGGTCCATATATACAATGGAATATTACTCAGCTATCAGAAAGAACGAATTCTCAACATTTGCTGCAACATGGACGGCACTGGAGGAGATAATGCTAAGTGAAATAAGTCAAGCAGAGAAAGACAATTATCATATGATTTCTCTCATCTATGGAACATAAGAACTAGGATGATCGGTAGGGGAAGAAAGGGATAAAGAAAGGGGGGGTAATCAGAAGGGGGAATGAAACACGAGAGACTATGGACTATGAGAAACAAACTGAAGACTTCAGAGGGGAGGGGGGTTGGGGAATGGGATAGATCGTGATGGGTAGTAAGGAGGGCACGTATTGCATGGTGCACTGGGTGTTATACGCAACTAATGAAGCATTGAACTTTGCATCGGAATCCGGGATGTACTGTATGGTGACTCACATAATATGAAAAAAAAGCAGCCCAGGGCCTGCCCCTTGAAGAAGGTACACAGGTCTATGGCCCTCAGCTTCGGGGTCCTGCTGCCAGCCTCTGGCAGTGACCCTCCTCTCACCCTGTCCCCATCCCTATAGCTATGTGGCCTTCCTGGAGCTGGTCCTGCAGACAGCGAAGAAGCACTTCATGGTGGGACACAGGGTCACCTCGTATGTCTTCACCAACCACCAGCTGCTGGGCCTGTGTGCCTCCCCGGGAAGGCCATAAGGTGGTGGTCCTCGAGGTCCGCGGCGTCCTGCGCTGGCAGGATGTGTGATGCAGCCCATGGCGATGATCAGACGCTTCTGTGAGCAGCGCTTCCTCCGTGAGGTGGACGACCTGGTGTGCGCAGGTGTGGACATGAAGTTCCATGACCACGTGGGTGTGGAGATCCTGTCCCCCCTTTCTCACCCTGTGCCCCAGTTTCTACTGGGTGGCCAATGAGAACTTCAGCTACTCACACTGGCTGCAGTCCAGGCCCACGTCCCCAGGGACCAGGGCAACTTTTACTATATGGGGACTTTTTTTGGGGGGGGTCAGTGGTGGATGTTCACTGACTGACATTGGCCTGTCACCAGGCAATGGGGGTCGACCTGGCCAATGGGATGGAGGCCATGTGGCTGGACGAGAGCCACCTGAACCACAAGCCCACCAAGCCCCGGAGGCCACGTGGGACCTGAGGCTGCTGGGCTGCCCTCCCCCACCCGGGTCATGAAGATGCTGAGATTCAGGCAGTGCCCAAGAATCACTAGGACATCCAGAATGCATGAGGGGCTCGCCCCGTCTCCGTCAGGGTTACCTCTCTGAGCGGAGCCATAAGAGCATGTTCCTTCTTCTGTCCCCTCGACTGCGGAGTCCAGCACTGCCCACTTGGGCATGTCCAGGGCCCCTAGCCACCCCCATGCACAGGAGGCCTGCCTGGGGCACAAGTTCCTTTCTTTGTGGTCAGTGCATTTCAATCATTTCTGGGTCATTTGCAGCTGTGAACGGCTCCAGTTTTATGTGGAATGTTTTTCTGTGTCAATGCTGAGCAACCATCTTTAAAAAGAACAATTTAGGGAAAAGGTTTTCTCCCTGGTTCTAAACAGACATCGCCTGGTGGGCTGGGAGTGGCCCTGCAGCAGCCTTGGAGCCAGAACGGGTCCTGGCTGGGTCTTCCTCCCAGTCCCTGCACCTCGCAGCAGACATGGGCCTTCAGGGTCAGGGGTGCGCCGAGCCACCTCTCAGACCCCCGGTCCCCTGACCGCCAGAGGCTGTGACCGCTAGCACGGCCTCCAGGAGCATGGAGCCCTCTGGGTTATTTCTGGTTCCTGCCTTGGTTTTAAATGGCTATTTCTGTGCTGGTGTTTGTGAGATGTGGGCACTGGCTCCATCTAAATGCGCGTCCTGTTGGGATCCCTCAGTGCCCACTGGAGGGTTTGCACATGTGGACTCTCTCTGCACTATGTGTTAGCAAGCATTCACTGAGTGCCTACTGTGAGCTTGGTCAACAACAAGGGGCAGAGCGTGAGAGCGTGAACCAAGATACAGGATCCCTGCTCCAGGGCCCTCCTGGGACTCGTGATGGCCCCGTCCTCCTGACTCACTACTTTCCTATTGTGGTGTAATGGACATACGACTGATACTGTTAAGCACGTTTCAGGGTACAATTCAGTGGCAATACGTACATTCACTGCTCTGCACCTGCCACCTCCAACCATCACCACAACTTCATCGTCATCCCAAACTGAACCTCTACCCACGAGACAATAACCCCCATTCTGCCTCCCCAGGCCCAGCACTCAGCAGCTCCTTCCATCTCTATGAATCGGAGTGCTCTCCGTCCCTCACGAGTGGGGTCCTCCAGTATCAGTCCTTCAGGGACTGGCTTATTTCATGCAACACAGTGGCCTAAGGTTTGTTCCCATGAGCCTGGACCTGACCCACTTTTCCCCCAAAGGAGTGGCTCAGCCCTCTTCTGTCTAAGCTGAGCCTCCTCAGTCCCCTCTGCTCCCCTCATCTTCCTTCTCAGCCTGAAGATGATCCAGCCAATCTGCAGCTTTGAAGACCTGTTCAGTGCAGATGCCGGACACACCCTCCTGGGGCCTCGGGCCTCACCTACCCCATCTGTCCATGTCAGGTGCCTGCCCCTCCCCCCCCAGCCAGCCACCTGCACCGTCCACAGGTGTCCCCATCTCAGAAGAGGGAAACACTAAGTCCAGACCGTTGGAGACCTCAGTGACTTCTTGCTTACCACCAACTGTAGTGAGGTGGCTACTGGAGGGCATTCGATGTCC
>NW_023249392.1:0-2243 GCF_002007445.2 Ailuropoda melanoleuca | reverse complement strand
TACAAGAGCCAGGCCATGTCTTCCTGCAAGGCAGTCTTCCAGAAGCTTCTTTGATGCGGATTTACTTCTTCCCAAATAGCAGCCATCTTCTGAATATAGCTCTGCTTTCTACTCCTCTTTACGTGGAAAATGATTTACGTGAATGGTCTATAAAGAAGGCTGACAAGTAAGTGGGTGATCTCTCTTCTAGGAGGCATCCATTCCAAGCTCTTCCTATTCTTGAAACATCCAGCAGTACACTTCCATCCTACTCCTGCAAAAGACTAATTTATAACCTGGTTGAACTCAGTATCTCGTCTTTTATCACTTCCTCCAAATAATTGGGCAGGGCCAATTTGCAGGTTGGCATATGTGAAGAGCTTCAAGTTCATAGAGAGAAGAGGTGGTAACAGACACTGTCTCTGGGCATTAGCTCAAGAATACTTTAGGCATAGGTAACATTCCGTAAGTGGGTTCTATCTATGGAAGAAGCCTCAGGAATAGCTAATTCAGACCTCCTTTGAATTATGGACCTGTCGGTTTAATACTGATACCTTGAGAGGAGCAGGAAAAAAAAAATCACTCGACAATAAATCCCCAGCTGTCACTGCATGCTGGATAATAACCAACAAGGCTTTGGGAAGAAGAATGTATGTCAGGAACAATATTATTTCTTTCTAAAAGAGAGTGACGAGCGGTGTGGTTGGGGGAAGAAACAGGCATTCTGGGCCTGCCTCTACAGAAAGGAGGAAGAAAATTGCTTTTTTTCGGGAGTGAGCGCAGTAATAGGTCCACTTGACAAATGACTTCCTAGAGTGCATCAGATGGTGTTATCGCCCTCTGAAAGGATTCCTTCTTGTTTTTATCCTTCTTCTGACCCTGGTTCAGGAAGATGGGCAGATGGGGCAAAGCTTTTACATCTGGCCTATGCCTTATCCGTGGGCTTCTAGTCTTACTCGTTTTTTTTTTCTTCTCCTTGAAAAAAAATCCTTAAATAAAATCAACATGAAATGAATCTAACTCTCTGGTCACAGTATTAAGTTTTAAACTGACAGATGGATGGAAGCCCACGTAGCAGGCTCAGGCAGGTCTGCCAGTTATACTTCCTACGGGCCTCCAGTCCATGGAGAAGGTGGGAGCCAAGATCATGTTGGGCCACGTCAGATTTGCCTACAGGAACCTTCAACGTTCTCTCCTTGGACCTCATTCATTCTGTGCTGAAGAGGCAAAAGATATCGAGGCCCTCGCCTGGCAGAATCCTTGGGCCCACTGAATGCAAAGCAGGAAAAGAGGAAGGCTGGGATCCAGGGAACACGTAGTTCATGGATCTGTCATAGACCCTTGGGGACCACTGACAATACCAGCAACTTGTCCTAACCCGGGAAAAGCCCTGTTCCCTCACAGGAACTTTCAGAGAACTGCTCTAATAATTTATAGACTTAGCCTTTCCAGTGGAATGTGTGACCAGCAGTGAGAAATGAATTAGTCTAGCCCTGAGCGCCTGTTTTGTACGGGCCACATTGGACTCTGTCTTAATTTCATTGAAAATAGGTACAAACACTACAGCAAGAACTTATGATGTACTATATGTTGGCTAACTGAACATAATGAAAAATTAAAAAAAATAAATAAAAGAAAAAAGGTATAAACAAAAATAGGAAGATACACAAAAGACAAGAAAACAGGCTATAAGAATTTAATTTCTAGAACACAGATATGTGCAGGGTACCGTCAGAAAATATTTTCCTATAATTTAGGAACTACTTCAGCTATTTTAAAGCTACACAAAAATTAAAATTCACCTATTTGCATGACTGTTCAATGCATTTGCTGACATGTTTCATAGAACTTATTTTGAGAACATAAATTAAATTTTCTAGCAGACTTCACTCCCATTTTTCTTAAATATGTCATTCAACTAAATCAGTATGACAGGAGAGTGTGCTCTACACAAATTAATGCTTAAAAGTTGCCAAACAGGACCACCTGCATCTCTAGCTCCTTTGAGTGAACGGTAGCAAGTGTTTACAACTTGGTTTTTCTGCCCTTGATCTCTGTTGTTGGAAGCTTCATTTCCTCTTCCCTAGTCTAAGCACAAAGAAACCCTATGTCCGAAATGCTGTCAGATTCTACCTAATTCAGTAATTGATTACCTTGCCTTTATTTTTAACAAATAACATTACTACTTTTTTTAAAAATATATGAAGTTGAAGAAACGAAGAAGTAATTCATAAACAAAGAAAATCCTTTATGTTATAAAAAGT
>NW_023249391.1:0-2884 GCF_002007445.2 Ailuropoda melanoleuca | reverse complement strand
CATTCTTGACTTATTTGAGTCTACTTTAAATTAGCAAGTTTACCACTTCCCATTCAGTGGAAGGACCTTACAACTGCGTAACTCCATTTACTCCCCTCCTGACTTAAATGCTATTATTGTCATGCTTTCTAATTCCTTCTAGATCTTAAGCCTCACTAGATGACGGCGTTGTCATTATTATGATTGCTATTATTTTTAATTTTACACAGTAGTAATTTGGGCTGCCCATATTGTTAACCTTTTTGTGCTCTTCGCTCCTGGCTCTTTCCAGGTCACCCTGACTCTCAGGCTGTGGCCCCAAGTCTGTTACCAGCTCTGCTCAGCCTCCCAGCTTTGCAGCGGCTCAGATCAGAGTCAACAGCTGCTTGAGGGAAAATACTTCCCAGATGCTGGGTTCACCTCTCTGGGTTTCCTTCCCCTGCCTGCTTTTGACCCTGTAATCCTTCACAGCCCTGTTCACTTTCCATGTCTTCAAACAAATTTCTTTTTTCAAACAGATTTGTATAATACTTGGTCCAGGTTTTCTTGTTGTGCTCCAAGGAAGCATTGGTCTGTATGGACATTACCAGAAGTACGCCTATTGCCTGCACTCTTTAGCGAGTTACTTCTCCTCTTGCCCCTTTTCCTTTGGCCAATGTCATAAAATTGAATTTGTGTCAATTTAATGTGCATATGATGCATGAGAGCATAATTCCTCTCTGTCATGGAAACTGTCGTGGTTCTAATGAAGGGGTCTTAATGTCCTATATTGCTCCAGTCTCTTACCCATGAGTTTTCCACAAGACTTCCAGAGACCTGTTGTTTTCTTGAGGGTGAAAGAACATCAGTCTTTAATGCAGAAAGTTTACTGTCCAAGTTGTCAGAGTGCTCTAGGGAAGTGATATATCTGAACCACTTTTCTCAGACAAGCTGCCAACCATAGAAATAAAGTAACACCCCTCAGCATGATTGAATTAGAGGACCCTGACAGCCTGTACTTAGCATTTTTGTCAGGTACTAGCAGCAGAAAGACCATTCTGCCAAAGTCCAGGGTCTTATAACATAGTTAGTCTGTGTTCATTATTAATAGCAAGTGACAGAAATCCAAACTGGCTGAAGCAACAAAGGAAAATGTATTGCTCCCAGAACCTGGGAAGTCCAGGACTATAGATTTGGCCTCAGGCATGGTGGGATCTAGGTGCCCAGATGATATCACCAGGAAGCTGTTTCTTCATCACTTAGCTCTAGTCTTCTCTAGTCCAGCAGGTCTCACACTTGGAACATGCATCAGAATTATTTGCAGAGCAACTAAAAACACAGAGTTTTGGTTCCCAGCCCCAGTTTCTAATTCAGTGCGTCTAGAACGGAGCCTAAGTATCTTAATCACCTAACAAGCTCCGATGATGCTGATGTTGCCGGTCCGGGGACCACATGTTGGGAACCACATCTCTAGTCTCAGGCACGGTCCACAGATGGCCCCAAGGGCTCTAGGCTCTCTCTTACTGGCTCAGCAACCCTAGGGGAAGGGAATGCTCCTTTCCTAATAATTCCAGCAGAGCCCAAGAATCAGCTCTCCCCTGAACGGGTCTCCAATCTCCATGGACAGGGAGAGGCAGTTCTGTCCTTGCCCCAGGCCAGGCCAGGAGTGGGGTCAGATCTGTCCAAACTCTGTAGCCTGAGAAGAGTGGGGAAGAGCCAGTTCCCTGAAGGAGAACATGGGTGCTGTGCAGGTGGTCACTGCTACAGGGAAGTCAGAAACAACTGTCATTCGTTTCATAAATCAAGCGGGCAGGACATTTGGCTACAGATTCTCCAGAGGCAGGGTATGGACCAAAGGACTGTCCTATCCGAGAGGGACGAGTGTAGCCATTTAGTCAGGGTGGCCTGGGGAGCCCTGATTGCCTTCCTTGAAAATCATATGCATTCCTGGGCTGGAGAAGAGCCAGCGGCAAAAGGATGAGTGTTAGAGTTACAGACAGCACCTGCCCACTGAGGGGCCCAGAGAAGCTCTAGAGACAAGAGAACACAGGCCTTGATGAGCCATGTGTATCAGCTATTTACAGCCACCTAACAAGCCGCCCCAGAATGCAGTGGCTTGAAGCAGCAGCCCTTTTACTTTTGCTGAGGTGTCCACAGGTGGGCTGGGTGGCACTGCCATGAGCTGGGCTGGAGGGTCTCAGAGGGCCAGTCACTCACATGACTCGCAGGCTGCTTGGCCCTCGGGCCTCAGCTGGGATGACCGCCTCTGTTCCACGTGGTCTCACTGGCCAGCACGTGGTGGTCTCAGGGTAGCAAGAGAGGACACACCCCAATATGTAAGTGCTTTTTAAAGACTGCTTGGTCACGATCGTCCAGTGACCTGTTGGCCAAAGAAAGCCACGAGACGAAGCCCGGCTAGAGAAACAGTCTCCACCCCCTGCATCACGGTGCAAAGCAGCACACCTCGAGGGGAGAAGGGGGAGGAACGAGCGGACACTGGTCACGGTCTCTTACACCGTGGGAAGCATGTGGTCTGCCGAGGCTGTGCTGTGGTGGAAAGCACGGAGGTCTGGAGTACTCAGGGGTAGTCCCGGGTGCAGCCCCCTGCCCACCTGCCGGTTGGATTTTAGGGTGAGTGTGGGCATCTCAGGACAAAACAGGGCTAAGTCAGCTGTTTCCCTGGACCTTTTGCTGTACAAATTAGCACACAGTTTCCCGGCTGATGGGCACCGGACCCCAGAGAGTGGGGGTGCACTGCGGGACCCGGAGGGCTTATAACCCGTCTAACAGGGGCACCGCTACCCAGCTCTGGCCTCTGATTGCTGCGTGGGAATGCCAGTCAGGGCTTACCAGATTGTATGATTTTTTGGGAGATGCCAGGAAGTCCAATTTTCAAGTGGATTTCCTCTTTAAGAAAAAAAAAAAA
>NW_023249390.1:846-935 GCF_002007445.2 Ailuropoda melanoleuca | reverse complement strand
AACAGTACATTAAAAGGATTATCTATCATGACCAAGTGGGATTCATACCTGGGATGCAAGCGTGGTTCAACGTTCGCAAATCGATCAGC
>NW_023249390.1:0-608 GCF_002007445.2 Ailuropoda melanoleuca | reverse complement strand
AGGAACACGACAAGGATGCCCACTCTCGCCACTATTATTCAACATAGTACTAGAAGTCCTTGCAACAGCAATCAAACAACAAAAAGGGATAAAAGGTAACCAAATANTGTATTTTGATGAATTTTAAAACTCCACAGCTTTTTAATATTTATTTATTTTTAAGTTTATTTATTTAAGTAATCTCTCCACCCAACACAGGGCCAAACTCCCAACCCTGAGATCAAGAGTCCCATGCTCCTCCCCCTGAGCCAGCCAGGCGCCCTTTTTTTTTATTTTAAAATGTAAACTAAGTTGTGGGGAGTAATAAAATGCTATTCCAGTGAAGAATAGGGCAGAAAGTATGAAGGAAATGCTGTTCTCAAGCTCTGCCTTTTTTTTCTGGAAAAGACAATATTTCCTTTGTATTAAAAACCAGGTCAAGGTATCCAAATAGGCAAAGAAGAAGTCAAAATGTATCTCTTCGCAGATGACATGATACTCTATATGGAAAACCCAAAAGAATCCACTCCCAAACTATTATAAGTTATAGAGCAATGAAGTAATGTGGCGGGATACAAAATCAATGCTCAGAAATCAGCTGCATTTCTATACACGAATAATGAGACTGA
>NW_023249389.1:1072-1164 GCF_002007445.2 Ailuropoda melanoleuca | reverse complement strand
GTGGTCACGGAAGCCTGACGAGAGTGCCCCACAGTGGTCTCTGAGACCCCACACAGTGCAGGGAAATATCACCGATCATCATCTCTCGTGAA
>NW_023249389.1:375-580 GCF_002007445.2 Ailuropoda melanoleuca | reverse complement strand
GTCGCGGAAGCCTGATGAGAGTGCCCCATAGTGGTCTCTGAGACCCCACACAGTGCAGGGAAATATCAACGATCATCATCTCTCGTGAGTAAGGAGAGTGAATGAAAAGGTTCTTGATTTTCGAGGATTCAGCGCCCTTCACATTGGTAATAAAGCAGAGCGTCCAGGAAAACACGTCCAGCGAACAGCAGCCTTTTCACTGGGG
>NW_023249389.1:0-210 GCF_002007445.2 Ailuropoda melanoleuca | reverse complement strand
GAACACAGCACTTTTGAGAAAGACAATTCGGTAAAACCCGCTTCCAACGAAATGCTTGCTCCCTGGGGAAATCCTGTCAAAACTGCTGGCGGCAATGGAACGAAAAGGCCCAAAACACGACCGTCAGACAACACCGGAGAGGGACCGTCTTAGCACTATCATCACCCTTCGTGAATAGGGTAACATGAGGGAAAGTGGTCGCGGAAGCCT
>NW_023249388.1:1389-1495 GCF_002007445.2 Ailuropoda melanoleuca | reverse complement strand
TTTCTCTTGCCTTTGGAGATGTGTCATGAAAAAGGTTGCTTTGGCCGATGTCGTAGAGGTGGCTGCCTATGTTCTCCTCTAGGATTTTGATGGATTCATGTCTCAT
>NW_023249388.1:440-1373 GCF_002007445.2 Ailuropoda melanoleuca | reverse complement strand
TTGGAGTTTATCTTTGTGTATGGTGTGAGAGTGGTCAAGTTTCATTCTTTTGCATGTAGCTGTCCAATTTTCCCAGCACCATTTATCGAAGAGACTTTTTTCCACCGGATGTTTTTTCCTGCTATATCAAAGATTAGTTGCCCAAAGAGCTGAGGGTCCATTTCTGGGGTCTCTATTCTGTTCCATTGGTCCATGTGTCTNAGTACCATGCTGTCTTTGTGATCACAGCTTTGTAGTACAGCTCAAAATCCGGCATTGTGATGCCCCCAGCTTTGTTTTTCCTTTTCAACAGTTCCTCAGAGATTCGTAGTCTTTTCTGGTTCCATACAAATTTAAGGACTATTTGTTCCAGTTCTTTGAAAAATGTCCTCGGTATTTTGATCGGGATAGCATTGAAAGTGTAGATTGCTCTGGGTAGCATGGACATTTTAACTATGTTAATTCTTCCGATTCATGAGCATGGAATATTTTCCCATCTTTTTGTGTCTTCTTCAATGTCTTTCAAGAGTTATTTGTAGTTTCTAGAATATAGGTCCTTTACATCTCTGGTTAAGTTAATTCCAAGGTAACGTATGGTTTTTGGTGCTATTGTAAATGGGATAGATTCCCTAATTTCTGTTTCTTCAGTCTCATTGTTCGTGTACAGAAATGCAACTGATTTCTGAGCATTGATTTTGTATCTCGCCACATTACTGAATTGCTCTATAACTTCTAATAGTTTGGGAGTGGATTCTTTTGGGTTTTCCATATAGAGTATCATGTCATCTGCGAAGAGAGACAGTTTGACTTCTTATTTGCCGATTTGGATACCTTTGATCCCTTTTCGTTGTCTGGTTGCTGTTGTAAGGACTTCTAGTACTATGTTGAATAATAGTGGCGAGAGTGGGCATCCTTGTCGTGTTCCTGATCTTAAGGGAAAGGCTTCCAGCTTTT
>NW_023249388.1:0-375 GCF_002007445.2 Ailuropoda melanoleuca | reverse complement strand
ATTTGCTGTAGGCTTTTCATAGATGGTTTTTATGAGATTGAGGAATGTACGCTCTATCCCTACACTCTGAAGGGTTTTAATCAGGAAAGGATGCTGTATTTTGTCAAATGCTTTTTCTGCATCTGTTGAGAGAATCATATGATTTTTGAATTTTTCTTTTTGAATAAAATCTAAGACACTGATAGATTTGTGAATGTTGAACCACCCTTGCATCCCAGGGATGAATCTCACTTTGTCATGATGGATAATCCTTTTAATGTACTGCTGGATTCTATTAGCAAGGATCTTGTTGATGATTTTGGCGTCCATATTCATTAGAGATATCGGTCTGTAATTCTCCTTTTTGATGGGGTCTTTGCCTGGTTTGGGGATCAA
>NW_023249387.1:431-646 GCF_002007445.2 Ailuropoda melanoleuca | reverse complement strand
GGACTGTGTGGTGTCGCAGAGACCACTATGGGGCACTCTCGTCAGGCTTCCGCGACAACTTTCCCTCATGTCTCCCTATTCATGAAGGGTGATTNACTCTCGTCAGGCTTCCGCGACCACTTTCCCTCATGTCTCCCTATTCATGAAGGGTGATGATAGTTATAAGATGGTCCCTGTTCGGTGTTGTTTCTGACGGACATGTTTTGGGCCTTTTC
>NW_023249387.1:0-226 GCF_002007445.2 Ailuropoda melanoleuca | reverse complement strand
TTTGTTTCTTGGTTCTAAGGGCTGGATCCTCCACAGGCCCCTACACCCAATGTGGAATCGGGGTCCCAAGTGAAAAGGCTGCATCTCACTGGGGGTGTTTTCCTGGACGTTCTGCATTATTACCAATGAGAAGGGCGCTGAGTGCTAGAAAATCTTCAACCTTTTCATTCATGCTCCCTTACTCACGAGAGATGATGATCGTTGATATTTCCCTGGACTGTGTGGT
>NW_023249386.1:424-682 GCF_002007445.2 Ailuropoda melanoleuca | reverse complement strand
TAAGGGAGCATGAAAGAAAATGGTCAGGATTTTCGAGGACACAGTGCCCTTCTCATTGGTAATAAACAGAGTGTCCAGGGAAACACCTCCAGCGAACAGCAGCCTTTACACGGGGGACCCTGATTCCACATTGGGTTAGGGGACTGGGGAGGATTNCTTTACACGGGGGACCCTGATTCCACATTGGGTTAGGGGCCTGGGGAGGATTCAGCCCTTAGAAACAAGAAAAAAAGTGGGAGGAGAAAGCTCTTGAAGTCA
>NW_023249386.1:0-199 GCF_002007445.2 Ailuropoda melanoleuca | reverse complement strand
ACACCGTACAGGGACCGTCTTAGCACTATCATCACCCTTCGTGAATAGGGAAACATGAGGGAAAGTGGTTGCAGAAGCCTGACGAGAGTGCCCCATAGTGGTCTCGGAGACACCACAGAGTCCAGGGAAACATCAACAATCATCATCTCTCGTGAGTAAGGGAGCATGAATTAAAAGGGTCAGGATTTTCAAGGACTCA
>NW_023249385.1:976-1371 GCF_002007445.2 Ailuropoda melanoleuca | reverse complement strand
GACATTAGAAAGTCGAAATCTCAAATCCAATTAAAAACCTCACATACAATCTCATATACAATATTTCTCCTTCTTTACTCACTCATCTGTCTTTTTCTATTTACTGTGCTGTTCTGGGTCTTCCCAGGTCTGGGTTATGGAAGATAAAATTTGAAGGGGAGGGTTAATGTCTTCAGTGACTAAGACTGCTCTAAATGAGCCATTGGTGTCCTCTGTTATAAAGATGCTTTTCTCCAAAGAAGATTTTGGTTGCCTCTTCCAGGAACTAATACAGACCCCTTGAGCATCCTGCTTCCTACTCTTGTCAAAAGTGTAGGTGTAGCTCCTTTGGCTTCCAGAGACCCGACGTCTTTTTGTCCAGGACCCCACATTTATTTGAAAACATAGACCTGTAC
>NW_023249385.1:258-850 GCF_002007445.2 Ailuropoda melanoleuca | reverse complement strand
GAGCCTGATGTGGGGCTCGATCCCACAATGCCGGGATCATGCCCTGAGCCGAAGGCAGACGCTTAACCGCTGTGCCACCCAGGTGCCCCCTGTACTTTGGCTTTTTAATCACCACCTTATAACTCTGATTTCAGCTCACATTCTTTTTATTTCTTTTGCTTATCAATAGAAATGTCTTATTTCTAAAAGAAAAGCAACCTCTTTAATATTTCAGTTTTATTTCTGTACTTAGGGTCTTCAGAGTGCTAATTCTCGTTAATCTTGGAAATTATCAAGTGGTCTTTTCGGTCCTTATTTGACTTGGAGTTGTGGAAGAAACTCTACTTCCTTATAAAGAAAGAAGAGAATCTTTGTTCAGTGAGCCTTAAAATCTTTTTCCCCTTTTTAATTTATTTTATTCCTTTTCTTTTTTACCCCTAGAGTTTGGTGATAAGGGCTGTGAAGAATTAACATGAACACCTTTCAGTAAGTCTTGCAAGTCTCTTGAGATTGTGGGGATTCAGTTCTATTCTCAGTTTTGGACTTCAGTTGAAATTTCCAGGTAAGTACCATTAAACATCACTTTATATTATTTTTTTTGTTTTTTTAAGAT
>NW_023249385.1:0-227 GCF_002007445.2 Ailuropoda melanoleuca | reverse complement strand
ACAGCCAGCGAGAGAGGGAACACAAGCAGGGGGAGTAGGAGAGGAAGAAGCAGGCTCCCAGTGGAGGAGCCTGATATGGGGCTCGGTCCCAAAACGCCAGGATCACGCCCTGAGCCGAAGGTAGACGCTTAACTGCTGTGCCACCCAGGCGCCCCTACTTTATATTATATTTAAGTATCAGAAAGGTTCTGTGAAATATTGTAATGATAAAGGTTTAATTTATATTG
>NW_023249384.1:0-1570 GCF_002007445.2 Ailuropoda melanoleuca | reverse complement strand
ACACTAGTAAGCCCTATAGAAAATGTAGATAGTCCAAATTCCCCCACCCTTATTCTTGTAGGGTAGTGGCCATTAAAGCCTATTGGGAGGGAATGGGAGAAATTCTCTCCGATGCCTGGTATACAGACAGAGCTAGTGGAGGCAATCTGGCCACTTGGATTGTAGTTGCTATTCAGCCCAACACGGACACCATTTAGATGGAACAGGAACAAACCGCAATGGCCAGTGGCTTGAACTCAGAGCAATTTGGTTGGTAATCTCATGAACCCTGCCTGTTAACCCTTTTCACTGACAGACTATTTTAAAGGGATTGACCCTATGTCCTGGACAAGGGCAAGCTGATGAGTGGATGGTCATGAATAAGTCGTTGTGGAGTCAGGATATGTGAAAGACATTTGGGAGAGAGTCTGAGGTAGTCCTCTCTGTTTTCTGTGCTCTGGATCATAAGGAACTGACAACCCCTGGTAATCAGGAAGCTGACACCCTGGCTCAGGTACAAGCCCTAGCAACAGGCCCTTCTGTAGCTATGGCAAATTGAATGCATAGAAAGAGTGGCCACTGCAGTGTTTGGGTGAGACGGCAAATTGCCAAGAATGCTTGATTGCCCTTGAAATACAGTGACTTGGTTAATGCAATAACAGCGTGCCCTGTGTGTTTTAAACAATATCCAAGGCATCTGCTGAAGGCGTCTGAGGCCACCCACTGATGTTTCCAACTGGTAAGAGATTGGAATATTGATTATATTGGGCCCTTCCCTCTGAGTGAGGGTTCTAAATATGCCCTGGTTTGTGGGGACATTGCATGTGGTTTAACCCCAGCTTTCTCTTATTGCTGCACAAACCAGGCTGCCACTAATAGGGGATTAGAGAAACTACCGTGTATGGGTACTCTCAATAAACAATAGTGACTGAAGGTCACATTTCAAAAGTCATGACCAGGCAAAATAACATGATGTTGAATGGAGGTTCCCTCTCCCTTATAACTCATAGCCGACAGGATTGGTATAAAGGAAAAATGGGATATTAAAACAGATTAAATTACTAAAAGGTAAAACTTTGGCCAGGGGGACTAAGTGCTGACTCAACATTTAATACATTTGAATGATCAACCAGTAGGGCCTATCGCCCCATAAGCCAGACTGGGGGCTCCCTGCCGAGGCACCTAAGACTGGAAAGGTACAGAAGACTCTGCAAAGAGCCATTGTCACAACGCTCACCATGCCATGCTGCTGAGAACACCAAGCCCCATCACACTGGGAAAGGAATTTGCAATGGGATATCCCACTGGAATGGGCGAGTGACTTCATACCTCTGGGTGAACTACTCAACTCCACTAGATCTCCTTGTCGTGCTGTAAGCTGGACGTACTGAACTGCGTTCCACCTGAAATGGAACATGTACCATTGAAAGAAGGGAGAAGACGAGGGTCCTGGTCTGGCAGTGCTACCAGTGCTGCCTCTCGGGGCCAGCATGTATGGTAGGTGCAACCTGGCCAAATTCCTAAAGCTGCAGCTGCATTAGTATCTAAGGATCAGAGCAGAAGTATGATTCTTTTGAAAGGGGAAGACCTT
>NW_023249383.1:306-529 GCF_002007445.2 Ailuropoda melanoleuca | reverse complement strand
AAGAGAGCATTGAATATTAGTATTTATTCCGATGCGCACTGGTGAAATGAATTATAGTGCATTCATTAAGTCGATGGATATACAGCCCTAGAAAAGAAGAAAGAAACTGTGTCCCGATAGAGGATAATTTCCAAGATATTATCAAAGGAATAACAGCAAGACGTCACAAAACACTATGCCTGCCACACTGCCACTTGGTTTTTAAACAGGGAGGCGTGGGTGA
>NW_023249383.1:0-232 GCF_002007445.2 Ailuropoda melanoleuca | reverse complement strand
TGGGGCTCGATCCCACAACGCCAGGATCACGCCCTGAGCCGAAGGCAGACGCCCAACCGCTATGCCACCCAGGCGCCCCTGTATATTTTTAGGTTCTTGAACCAGATACATGTATGACCACCTCCTCAGAAATTTCAAGAAATTGAATTTTTTAAAACCTCCACAGATTCAAATACCTATCATACTGTTCCTACCAACTGAGTGGAAATCAACTTTGTGACAGCAGGGAGAC
>NW_023249382.1:898-1007 GCF_002007445.2 Ailuropoda melanoleuca | reverse complement strand
AACCCGCTTCCAAAGAAATGCTTGCTCCCTTGGGAAATCCTGTCAAAACTGCTGGCGGCAATGGAACGAAAGGGCCCAAAACACGTCCGTCACAAACAACACCGTACAG
>NW_023249382.1:0-521 GCF_002007445.2 Ailuropoda melanoleuca | reverse complement strand
GGAAGGTGGAACAGGAATCAAGGGGCTTTGGTACCGTGAGTGAAACACGACGAACACAGCACTGAGAAAGACAATTCGGCCAAAACCCGCTTCCAATGAAATGCTTTATCCCTGGGGAAATAGTGTCAAACTGCTGGCGGCAATGGAACGTAAAGGCCCAAAACTCATCTGTCAGAAACAACACCGTACAGGGACCGTCTTAGCACTATCATCACCCTTCGTGAATAGGGAAACATGAGGGAAAGTGGTCGCGGAAGCCTGACGAGAGTGCCCCATAGTGGTCTCTGAGACCCCACACAGTCCAGGGAAATATCAACGATCATCATCATTCGTGAGTAAGGGAGCATGAATGAAAAGGTTCAGGATTTTCGAGGACTCAGCGCCCTTTTCATTGGTAATAAAGCAGAGCGTCCAGGAAAACACCTCCAGCGAACAGCAGTCTTTTCACTAGGGACCCAGATTCCACATTGGGTGTAGGGGCCTGGGGAGGATCCAGCCCTTAGAACCAAGAAACAAAGTGT
>NW_023249381.1:470-591 GCF_002007445.2 Ailuropoda melanoleuca | reverse complement strand
CTGGATCCTCCCCAGGCCCCTACACCCAATGTGGAATCGGGGTCCCCAGTGAAAAGGCTGCTGTTCGCTGTTGGTGTTTCCCTGGACGCTCTGCATTATTACCAATGAGAAGGGCACTGAG
>NW_023249381.1:0-236 GCF_002007445.2 Ailuropoda melanoleuca | reverse complement strand
TTCGTTCCATTGCCGCCAGCAGTTTTGACAGGATTTCCCCAGGGAGCAAACATTTCGTCGGAAGCGGGTTTTGGCCGAATTGTCTTTCTCAGTGCTGTGTTCGTCGTGTTTCACTCTCGGTACCAAAGCACCTTGATTCCTGTTCCACCTTCAAAAAGGCCGTCATGACTTCAAGAGCTTTCTCCTCTCACTTTGTTTCTTGTTTCTAAGGGCTGAATCCTCCCCAGGCCCCTAAC
>NW_023249380.1:3364-9365 GCF_002007445.2 Ailuropoda melanoleuca | reverse complement strand
CCGCGGAGGAAAGAGCTGTCATTCAAGTACCCGCTTGCCACATATGACTGGTGGCCTTGGTCACGAGTCTGACCATGAAGGATGAGGAATGTGGTATTGCGATGGCACAATGTGGCGTGGAGAGAGTGGGCAGAACAGCCACATCCCTGAAGCTGAAAGCCCGGGGAATGGGACCTGTGTCCCCTCTCTGCAGCAGGAGTGTGCTGGGATGCCACAGTGCTCAGCGCACGCTTACGCAGTGGGGGTGGTGGTGGTGTGTTTGTATTATCTGTCTGCCTGGCAGCTTCTATCTGCAACCGCATCTGCTTATGGGTGGGTCACTGTGTCCGGACCCGCGTGTGGAAGTATGGCTGTTGGCTTCATTATGTATTTGTTGCCACCTTCCCGCCTTCTGGGCAGTGTCAATTGTAGGGAATGGAGCAGTTGGAGGAGAGGAGGGCAGAGAGAGAGGCAGAGGGAGGGGCTTTGCCTGCAACTCCCCCATTCATTGTCACCCCACCCCCGGACTCATTGTCCCCAGCACACAGACACATCCTGTTGGCATGATGCAGAGATCTGATAGGAACAGCCATTCCAGGTTTCCGGTTTGAGTAATGGGGCTGGGGGCTGGGCAGGGGCTGAATAGGAACTGGTGCTGCCCATCAGATTATCTGGCTTGGGTAGTGTGAGGTGGCCCCACCCGGGGCCCAGGGACAGAGGCTCGCAGGCCTGGAGGGGGGCCAAGGAGCCCAGAGATAGAAGGAGACCGTTGTCATAGTCATGTAGGTTCTGGTTCCATCAGCCTCAGAGAGCCTCTCCTGGAGTCTCAGGATTCATTCTGATCGGGCTGGCTGGCCCAGCTCGGCCTCCTCTGGCCATTCAGAAAAGGAGGACGCATCGACCAATTGCCAGCAAAAGGACTGACTTCTCTTTCTGGCAGGTGCACTGAAGTTCACACTGCTTTCCTTCTCTCCCTGCCCACCCCCAGCTTTGTGTGTTCTTGCTATGTGCAGGCAACTCTTTCTGGACCCAGATTCCCCTCTCTTCTAGAAGGAGTGGAGATGGGTTAATTCTTGCATTCTTCCAATAAGATCCAAAAAGAATTGGGGAGTGTTGACCCGAGGGATAGGACTCTTTAGTGGAAGTTAGATGTCTTTCAATACCATAGATAGAGGGATTTCATACACTTCAGTGTGATATGAAAAAATGAAGGACTATAATTATTAAGCTCTTCACTGTTTGCTGGACTGTCATGTGGCTGGTGGGTCTGTTGGGGCAAAACTGGGGCCTTGGGTATAAGCATAAGCTTGGTTTAGGCTCATTGTGACAGTATTAGAGATATTTGATGGTTGATCAGCCTGCCTTGTACAGTAGTGAGCAGCGTAATGATGTGAGGGATGTCAGGGATGCGTGGGAGGAATTTTGGTCCAGTGGCAGATTTTTGGGCTGGGAGCGAAGCTGGAAAGAGATGTTCATGTTGACCACCAGGGGGCGCCAGAGAACCCCAAACAGGCGCATTGGCCTGACTCAGGTCCTGGTTGAGTGATATCTGCTTGCCCACCCTACCTGGGGCTCCGGGCAGCAAGGAAGGACTGTGCTGGAGTGGAAAGCCCAGCTTCCAGGAGGCCTAGGAGAGTGTGTGTGTGTGTGGGGGGTGCGCTAGGCGGGGCCAGAAAGGAGCCCGGGGCGGCTGTGCTCTAGGACAGATCGCCCGCTGAGGCTGCCCCTCTCCCTGCCCCAGGTACGTGCACTACTTCAGTGGCCTGCTCTCTGGCTCCATCAAAATGAACAACAAGCCCTTGTTTCTGCACCACGTGATTATGCACGGCATCCCCAACTTCGAATCCAAAGGAGGTACCCGCCTGAGCTGTCTGGCTTCCCTCCCCTCCTGTCTCCCATCTGCTTTTCTCAAGAGGCAGCCTTAGGGGATAAAAATGTAGGCTTGGACTGGAGTCTCGACTGCGCTCCCTCCCGAGCTTCCGGTGACCCCCGGTCTGTTCACGGGGTCGATTCTGGCAGTGCTGGCTGGCACATGATGCTGGATGTGGCAGTGGTTTTGTAAACTTAAAAATGCCTCTCAGATGAAAAGCTAGTATTTCTTCCTCCTTTCTCTTTCCGTTTCTCCTTCCTACCTCTCCTCTCCCTAGCCCTTCCTTCCTTCCCCCTCTCCCCCGCCCCCACACTGCCCCCACTAACACCACCCTCCCTTACAGGGTGCCGGCCCTTTCTCCGGATCTACCAGGCCATGCAGCCTGTCTACACGTCTGGCATCTAGTAAGTATTCCACAGGAATGAGAGGCTAGGGAGGCTGGAGGCCTGAGGCTGAGGACTAGGGACAAGGGTGTGGGGGGATGGGCAGTACCTCTCCTAGGAGGATCTCATCTGACAGAGGGCTGAAGGACAGAGGCAAGCAAGCCTTCCCAGGAGCCCTGTGGCAGGGGGAGCAGGGAGCAAGCACGCTGCCCGCCCCCTTCAGCAGCTCTCTTGTTCTCTGCTCCCCTCTCCCCCATAGCAATGTCCAAGGAGACAGCCAGACCAGCATCTGCATCACCATCGAGCCCGGGCTGCTCTTGAAGGGAGACATCTTGGTGAGCGCTGTTCCCCTGTCTCAAACCCCCTCCTCCCTGTTTATCTCTTCTGTCTCCCCGCTCCCCTCCTGCCTCTCCAGACAAGATTGTCACTCCTGTGAGCCACCAGCCTTG
Organism: Ailuropoda melanoleuca; assembly: GCF_002007445.2. NCBI lineage: Eukaryota > Metazoa > Chordata > Mammalia > Carnivora > Ursidae > Ailuropoda > Ailuropoda melanoleuca. Next base: position 6,684 of record NW_023249380.1, on the reverse strand, counting down.
GGGCCATAGGCCCTCAGGGCTCCTGCAAGGCCTTCCCCTGCCTCAGAGCCGGACATCCCTTCTCCTGCACTTGTCTCTTGTTCTAGAATATCTCCAGGGAAATATCTCTCAGCGTAAGCTGTTACCTCCTTGCCTCTGTGACAAGGACTCCCTCAATTCTAACTTCAGTCTTTCCTCCTGCAATTTAAATTCACTGCTATTTTTTCCATTCTGTGTGCAGGAACTTCTTGGGAGGACAGTTTTGTCCTCACAGGGAAAGATTGGCTTCCAAAATCCTGCTTTCTAGAAATTTCCCCAGATAGCTCTGAGATCCTGTTTGGTATTGGTGACCTCTCCCTCGTTAGGTTTGGGTGAGCCCTGAGGTCTCAGTCAAGGAGCTAATAAGGAGGCTCCCCGAGACCTGATGTCCCTTCCTCTGGCCCCTGATGGGCTCTGCTCTCCTTCCCACCCAGCTGAAGTGCTACCACAAGAAGTTCCGGAGCCCAGCCCGAGATGTCATCTTCCGTGTGCAGTTCCACACCTGTGCCATCCATGACCTGGGGGTTGTCTTTGGGAAGGAAGACCTTGATGATGCCTTCAAAGGTGGGCATTGAATAGAGACATAGACCTAGCAAGGAATAATACCACAAGGTAGAAGAGAAATAATGGAGGACCTATGGCAGCAGTGAAGGCGAAACCATTTTCTGAAGGAAGGAGAGGTGGTTAGGGAGGTGTCTTCCGTTGCTTCTTTATCTATTTAAGGTTTTGTCTGTATCACATTCAGACCTGGGACAATATCCACATCCATTCACCTATTCACTCATCAACCCACCCATCCATCCATCCACCTACCTACTCGTCCAAATCCATCCATCCATCCATCTATCCATCCATCCATCCATCCAACCATCCATTTACTCACCCATCGGTCCACCCACCCATCCAAATCCATCTATCCATCCATCCACCCATCCATCCAAATCCATCTATCCATCCATCCACCCATTCATCCATCCATCTATCCGCCTACCCATCTAAATCTATACATCCACCCACCCACTCATCCATCCATCCATCCATCCATCCATCCAAATCCATCTATCCATCCACTAAGAAATACTTATGGGTCTCTATGTGTCAGGCATGTGCTAGACCCTGGGGATACAAAGAGAAAGAAGCCAGGCCGTACCCTCAGGGAACTCATAGTTCCATGGGAGAAAGAGACACACGAGCGGGGTACTAGGAAGCGGTGCCTGCAGTGATGGAGACATGCACAGGCATGATGGGCGGTCACCATCCCTACTGTAACTTCTCTTCCCACAAGCACTGGATGGTAATCTGTGTCCAGACTGGGCTTAGGCCAAGAGAAGAGAGTAGGGCTGGGGCTTGGAGGTGGGGGGGGTGGAGAGGACCCTGAACGCGCCCCCCCCCACAAGTGTAGTCTGTCTCATGCAGTAGAAGGATGTGTCTATGATGAGTTTCCTCTGTACTGGAGCCAGGAGGGCAGAAGCAGAAGACGCCATAATGATTACAGAACAGAATGTAAATGTTATCAGTCTTAACAGGGAAAAATAAAGGAATAACAGACAACATAAAGGTGGAGTTGGTAGAGGCAGGGGAAAGTGGGGGCACAAACTTACTCCTCTTACATGGAGGGAGTCGGCACCACTAAAAATGGACAGTTCAAGAAATAGAGGCTTAGCTGTAGTATTTAGAGTTTCAAAGGCAATCAGAATAACTACTACTGCTAGATTTAATAAGAAGGGAGGTGGGAGTGATATTAGTGGGCCAAATTCATTATCTTCATAGTGGTAAATCAATGGAGATTACTTGAAATTGGTATATCAGGAAATAGTGGCATAAAAATAGTAGCTATTAGAGTCTTAGAGGTAACTGCTAGTAGAACAAGAAATAGAAATGGTTGGGAATGGTTATCTCAGGCAAGTAGGGCTGGGGCCAAAGTGGGCAAGAGGCTTATTTCATTATATATATACATATATATATATGGTATTATCAACCATATATTTGTGTATGATTTTAACCTTCTCCAGAAAGATTAAAGTTAGAGTCCTTTTTGGGAATTAATTGCTCATTTTTGTCTTTCCTTCTCTCTTTTCAGATGATCGATTTCCAGAATATGGCAAAGTAGAATTTGTGTTTTCTTATGGACCAGAGAAAATTCAAGGTATAAGCTTGTTAGAGTTCATTTTTTTACCCCCTTGCCTCCATCCTAACCTGTCCTCTCCCCACCCCCACCATTCTCCTACTGATGTGCTCTGCAATTATCAAGTTACCTGTAAATGAGAGGCAGGCCAGCAGTAAAGGATCTGGGTATCACAGTGGACCCCTAGCTAAACATGAATCAGTGACTTAATATTTGGATAATAAAAATAAAAGGGTCGACCGAGAGGTGCTGGGCTGGATAAACTGTTCTGGTCCCATTAGGTCACCATCCCATTATATTCAGAGACTGAGGGCTGTGGCAGATGAAGGGAGTGGCTGAAGGGACATTCAGAGGTGCTGGATGGATGAGAAATATTTGCGAGGACTGAGGTGGTTCAACCTGAAGATGAGAAGGCCAATTTAATAATAGCTGTTAAGCCTTTAGGCTGGTTATATGTGGAGACCAGTTGTTCTCCACCCTATCTGAGAACAGAATGAGATGAGCCGAAGTTAGGCTACAGACGGAGGGACACTGGGAAGATTCAAGGAAGGACTGCCAGGTTGGGAAAGGGACTTGCCCTAGGAGGTGGGACTTACAGCTCGTGCAGTCTTCATCTTTCTGTGGATGTGTAGGAGAGACTGCTTCTCCCCTCACATTTCTGCCTGGAGCCGGAGCCTCTTAAATGGGAGGCAGGGGGATGACTGGAATGACCTTGTGTCCTCTCGGTGTCATGGCCATGGTTTCCCTGCTGTCCTCGACCTCATGCTGCTCATCACAAGCCTCTCCATACTCCCTCTGACACAGAGGCAGACTTTCTGGCCTCCTGGCACTGCCCCAGGGGCCTCTGGGACACGGAAAAGGAAGAGGCAGACACCTAGCCAGAAGGCCCCCCAACTTTCTCCCTTGGGGGGCTCTTCATTCCTCAGTGTCCTGTTTTGATTTACCCCTATAACCGGATATGAGCCTTTTTAAGAATGCAAGAAACCAAGGACACCTGGTTGAGTCTGTTGAGCATCTGACTCTTGATTTCGGCTCAGGTCATGATCTCAGGGTCGTGGGATCGAGCCCCGTGTTGGGCTCCATGCTGGGCGTGGATCCTGCTCCGGGGTCCCTCTCTCTCCTTCTCCCTCTGCTCTGTTCCCCCCTCCCAAAACAAAACAAAACAAAACAAAACAAA
>NW_023249380.1:0-1116 GCF_002007445.2 Ailuropoda melanoleuca | reverse complement strand
TTAGTGCTAGGAAAGAAAGAGAACAGAGTGGGATAGACCTGATGGAGGAGACTGGGGCTATGTAATGAAGGGGGTCAGGGAACACCTGTCAGAGGTGGTGGATTTGAGGCAAACCTGGATAAGAATGATGAGCTACTGTATGACCATCCAGGGCATCCCCATTTTACAGATGAGAAGCCTGAGCCTAGGGAGGGGACTCAACATGGCCAGGATCTGCAGCGAGTAGTAGCAGAACTAGAAGGTACTTGGGGGCCTGTAACTCAGGCCAGACCAGCCCCCCCCCGGGGTGTGCCAGCCCCAGTCCTGAGGGCTGAATCCTGCTCTGTGGATAACGTGCTGTTTAATGATGGCTGGTCCACAGGAGAGCACAGGTGGAATCAGGGCTGGTGGGCTATCGGGAGGCTGCAGGTGAGTGCGAGGCAGAAGCCCAGGCCCAGAGGGCAGAACTGGAGATGGGGAATGGTGCCCAGCCCCCGAGTGGCCAGAACGGTGGGCCAGCCGCATGTCTGTGATGGGCCATGCTGCTCTGCGCGCTGTGACCACGGGGCTGACCGTTTCAGCAGGATACAAGCCATGAATGTACTTTCAAGTCATGAGAATACTTGGCAGGAGAAAAAAACCCCCAGCAGAACATGATGGCTTTGAGAGTGACGGGGTGGGCATGAGGGCTGAACTTTCGGAGAAAGTGTCCCATGGGATGAGCTCCGAGGGGAGGAAGGAAGCTTCCGAGTGCGGGTCTGTGGTAACCACGCAGACGGAACAGCGAGTAGGCTGGCCCAGGGGCCAAAGCATCCCCCTGACTTTTCTAGCCCCTCAGAATGCTGACCAGGCCAGCAGGACCCCCTGGCCTCTCCTGGTGACTGTGTCTGCCATTGTAGCGGGAAGCCCAAGCAGAAGTGAGCCCCTCTGGCCCCCAGTGCCTTCCACCTGGCACAGGGCATTCGGGAGCCGGTCTTTGGGTCAGCCATCAGAAACCGGATGTCTATGTGCAGAAAATTCTGGCTGGGCTGCCAGACACAGCATCTGTAGATCAATGGGCGTCTTCCCGCGGAGGAAAGAGCTGTCATTCAAGTACCCGCTTGCCACATATGACTGGTGGCCTTGGTCACGAGTCTG
>NW_023249379.1:417-646 GCF_002007445.2 Ailuropoda melanoleuca | reverse complement strand
TGTTGGTGCGCCAGTGTCCTTTCAGGGGTCACACCACCCTGAGTGCTGTTGCCCAGTTGTGGGCCCTGCCACGTGGTGAACCTAACTACTCAATCCTGCGGTTCTCCCCCACCTTTGCCCCTCTCCTGGGGGAGCTCCAGAGACCCACGCGCGTCTCTGTGCTTTGTGACTTTGCCATTGTAAGCAGCTGTGGGCTCACTCTTACACCCTTTTCCATGGCTCCCGGTCA
>NW_023249379.1:0-159 GCF_002007445.2 Ailuropoda melanoleuca | reverse complement strand
CTGTGTAGGTTCAGGATTCCCCATTCTTTCTGAGTTTCCTGGAATAGAGACCACGATGATCCATCTAGAATTCTGCCTGGTTCATCACGTCTTCTCTTTTCAGCAAGGGATGTCTCTCACTGGAGCAGATTTCTAAGGGCTCAATTTTTTGCACTGGTG
>NW_023249378.1:0-1074 GCF_002007445.2 Ailuropoda melanoleuca | reverse complement strand
AATAGACAGAACACCCTGGCAAAAACTAAGCAAAGAATCAAAGGCTTTGAATGGCATACTCGACGAGTTGGGCCTTATAGATATATATAGAACACTACACCCCAGAACCAAAGACTACTCATTCTATTCTAATACCNTTCTATTCAAATGCCCATGGAACATTCTCAAGAATAGATCATGCTCTGGGACACAAAACAGGTCTCAGCCAATACCAAAAGATTGAAATTATCCCCTGCATATTCTCAGACCACAACGCTCTGAAATTGGAACTCAACCACAAGGAAAAACCTGGAAGAAACTCAAACACTTGGAGGCTAAGAACCATCCTGCTCAAGAATGACTCGATAAACCAGGAAATCAAAAAACAAATTAAACAATTTATGGAGACCAACGAGAATGAATACACAACGGTCCAAAACCTATGGGATACTGCAAAGGCAGTCCTAAGGGGGAAATACATAGCCATCCAAGCCTCACTCAAAAGAATAGAAAAATCTAAAATGCAGTTTTTATATTCTCACCTCAGGAAGCTGGAACAGCAACAGAGGGACAGGCCTAATCCACTAACGAGGAAGCAGCTGACCAAAATTAGAGCACAAATAAATGAATTAGAAACCAGAAGTACAGTAGAGCAAATCAACAGGACTAGAAGCTGGTTCTTTGAGAGAATCCATAAAATTGATAGACCACTGGCAAGACTTATCCAAAAGAAAAGAGAAAGGACCGAAATTAATAAAATTATTAATGAAAAAGGAGAGGTCACGACCAACAACATTGAAATTGGAAGGATTATTAGAAATTTTTATCAACAGCTATATGCCAAAAAACTAAGCAATCTGGAAGAGATGGAGGCCTTCCTGGAAACCTATAAACTACCAAGACTGAAACAGGAAGAAATAAATTTTTTAAACAGGCCCATTAATTATGAGGAGATTGAGTCTGTGATAAACAACCTTCCAAATAACAAAACTCCAGGCCCGGATGGTTTTCCTGGGGAATTCCTCCAAACATTTAAAGAAGAAATAATACCTATTCTCCTAAAGTTATTTCAAAGAATAGAAACAGAAGGAAAGC
>NW_023249377.1:0-3981 GCF_002007445.2 Ailuropoda melanoleuca | reverse complement strand
CTGTTGCTTTTTATTGGTGAACAGTATTCCATACTATGTATATCCATAATTTGTTTAATCATTAATCTATTAAAGAACATCTATGCTGGAGCTTTTATCTAGACTCAAAAAAAAATACAGGATTTTTTTTTGTGTGTGAACATAAATTTTCATTTTGGGGGGATAAGTACCAAAGACGGCAATTTCTGGGATGTATGGTAGTTGAATGTTTAGCTTCCTAAGATACTGCTAAAATGTTTTCCAAAGTTCCTTCATCATTTTATATTCCCACCAGCAATGTATAAGTGATTCAGTTTCTTCACATCCACACCAGCATTTGGTGGTGCCACTATTTTTATTTTAGACATAGTTGTGTAGTGATATGTCATTATGGTGTTAATTTGCATTTTTCTGATGGCTAAGGGTTTTGAGCATCTTTTTATGTGATTATTTGCCATCTGTCTATCCTTTTCAGTAAAATGTATGTCCATGTCATCTGCCAATTTTTTAAGTGGATTACTAAATTTGTTGTTATTGTGGACTGAGGTTTGAGAGTTTTAAAAAATATATTCTAGACACCCATCTTTTGGCAGATTTGCCACATTCAAATATCCCCAGGTATAGTTTCTCTCTTCATCTTCCTTGCATGGGTTCAATGAAGTAAAGTTTTGTTTGTTTGTTTGGGTTTTTTTTTTNTTAAGTGGATTACTAAATTTGTTGTTATTGTGGACTGAGGTTTGAGAGTTTTAAAAAATATATTCTAGACACCCATCTTTTGGCAGATTTGCCACATTCAAATATCCCCAGGTATAGTTTCTCTCTTCATCTTCCTTGCATGGGTTCAATGAAGTAAAGTTTTGTTTGTTTGTTTGTTTGTTTTTTGATTTTGTTTTTAATTTTGATGAAGTCCAATAAAACAATTCTTTTATGGATCGTACTTTTGTTGTCAAGCCTAAGAACTCTGTGTAGACTAGTTTCTGAAGATTTTCCTTTTTTTGGAAAAGTTTAAGAGTTTTACAGTTAACATTTATTTTTTTAAAGATTTATTTATTTGAGAGAGAGAGAGAAAGAGAGATTGAGCAGGAAGGGGGCAGAGGGAGAGGAAGAGAGAGAATCTTCAAGCAGACTCCCTGCTGAGTGCAGAGCCTGATGACTTGGGGCTCAATCCCAGGACACTGAGATCATGACCTGAGCTGAAATCAGAGTCAATGGCTTAAAGGACTAAGCCAACCAGGAGCCTCTACATTTTACATTTCAATATGTGATTCATTTTGCATTGATTTTTGTATGAAGTGTTCAGTTTAGGTCTTTTTCTTTTTTTCTCTGCCTCTCAATGTCCACATGCTCCAACATCATTTGTTGAAAAGACTATCCTTTCTCCACTGAATTATTTTTGTACTTTTGTCAAAAATCACTTGAGCAGGTTTGTGTGAGTTTATATCTGGGTCTCCTAATTCTAGTGACCTATAAGTTTTTGTCCGCTATTTCTATTGTCTTGATTATTATAGATATACACTAGGTCTTAATACAGGGTAGAGTGGTTCTATTATCTAAGGGTAGCATGTTCCATAAATGTCATTTAGATTCCATTGGTTAATTACTTTGTTCATACTTTATATTAATCTTCTGTCTAGCACTTTTATCAGTTCCTGTGAGATGGTATGAAGTCTGCAACGACAGCTGTTGATTTGCTTATTTCTACTTTATGCTATTTCCATTACTGCTTCATGCATTTTGAAGTTCTGTTGTTTGATGCGTTCACACTTAAGGATTGCTGTCTCCTGGTGAATAATAACCCTTTTGTCATTATATACTGCCCCTCTTTGTATATAGTAATTCTCTTTGCTCTGAACCCTACTTCATCAGATACAATTCCCATTTAAAAAAAAAAAAGTATCTTAAACTCTTTTCCATACATTTACTTCCAATCTACATATGTCATTGAATTTGAAGTTACTTGTTTTTTTGTTGTTGTTGTTTTGTTGTTTTGTTTTGTTTTTTTAAGAAGAAGACAAGAGTTGGGTCATATTTTTTAATCCAATCTATCATTATGTTTTTTGATTTATGTATTCAGATCATTTACATTTAAGATAATTATTGATAAGTTAGCACCCATATCTGCCATTTTATTATTATTGTGTTTGTTTCCTCTGGTTCTCATTCCTTTTTTCTTGTCTTCTCATGTGTTACTTTCATTGCACATTTAGGATTCCATCATGACTTATTTATATTATTTATCAGTGCATCTCTCTGTACAGTTTTCCTAGTGGGTGCTCTGGGTATTACAATATGCATATATAACGCTAGAATCTACTAGCATCAACATTTTACCTCTTCAAGTCAAGTATGGAAATCTCTCTTTCATTTAGGTCCCTTTCCCTTTCCTATTTTCAAGTATCTTTGTCTTGAGTACTACTTTATAATTTTTGCTTCAACCATCAAATTTGATTTATAAAACTCATGAAGAGAAGTATAGTCTATGTTACATACCCATATTTCTACTCTTCCATTTTTGTCTTTATGCTACTGAATACTTCATGATTCCTTTATAACATCTTTCTGTCTCAAGAAGTTTCTTTAGCCAACCTATAAGGGGGGAGGGGGTCTGTTCACAGTAAATTATTTTAATTTTTTCCAAATGAGAATATCTTTATCTTTCACTCATTCTTGAAGAGTTTTGCCAGAAAAACAATTTGTGGTTGACTTGTTGCTTTTCACCAGTTGAAAAAATACTGTGCCACTTTCTCTGGACTCCAAGGATTTAGATAAGAAATCCACAGACATTTGAACGTGTATTTCCTATAGGTAATACACTGTTTCTCTTTGGCTGCCTTTATGATTTTTTTCATTGCCTTTAGTTTTCAAAACTTTAATTACTGTGTGTTGATGTAGGTTTCTTTGTGTTTAACCTATTGGGGTTTGCTTTGCTTCTTGGACCTGTATGTTTGTTTCTTCACCAAATTTGAGAAGCTGTCAGCCATTATTACTCTAAATATTATTTCAGCCCCACTCTCTTTCCTCTGTTTTTGATACTCAAATAATACAAGTACTGGATTTTATGTTTTTTTTCCATGGGACCCTGAAGCTCTGTTCNTTTTTTTGATACTCAAATAATACAAGTACTGGATTTTATGTTTTTTTTCCATGGGACTCTGAAGCTCTGTTCTTTTTTTTTTTCAGTATGTTTTCTATTATTTCAGATTGGATAAGTTGTATTGATCTACCCCCCAAGTCCACTGGTGCTTTCATATGTCATCTCCACTCTAATACTGAGACCATTCATTTTTTTTGTTAATTCTGTTATTGTATTTTTCACTTCTACAATTATCCTTTTTTATATAACATTTCTTTGCTGTTGTTTCTATTTTTTCTATTTGTTTCAGGAAAATTTGTCATTGATTACTGTAACACTTTCATAGAGTAAGCTTTAAAATCCTGGTCACGTAATTCCAACATTGGATTCATCTGGGCATTACTGGCATAAATTTACCATCTTTGCTCATTTAAGTGGTTTTTTAGGTTCTCTGTATGATGATGATTTTCTCTTGTATTCTCAACATTCTATCTATTACGTTTAGTGACTCACCGTCTTATTTGAATATTTTGTTTTGGCAGGTAGTCATCTGGTTTAGGTTTAGCATGTAAGCCTTGGCCTTCATTTGTGGACTCTGATTTCAATGGTACTTTAATTATCAAAGCCTTAATGGTGTTATTTTGATATTCTTGGTTTATCAAGTGCAGCAGGGTTCCTACTGCTCTCTGCTAGTGTTGCCTGTGGACATGGATGGAACAGCCCTATCCTATGTGGCTGGGTATCTTCTCATGGGGAAGGGATGTGGTGGGATTACCTTTAGCAGTGCCCCCCCCACCCAACTTCAGCTGCCTGATTGTCTCTAGAGAGACAGGGAGTCTTAGGCCCTCTGAGTCGAAGAGGATCTCCAGAACATTCAGCTTGCTGCTGCTGGCATCTTCTTGCTGGGTCTGCCCAAACAGTGCAGCACC
>NW_023249376.1:0-3709 GCF_002007445.2 Ailuropoda melanoleuca | reverse complement strand
TAAAGTTCGATGATTCATTAGTTGCGTATAACACCCAGTGCACCATGCAGTATGTGCCCTCCTTACTACCCTGGTGATGGGTAGTAAGGAGGTCAGATGATAGAATTTGAATCTTCTCTCCTTTTCTCTTGATCATCTAGCTCAAGGTCTTTTAAAGGAATCAGTCTTGGTTTAATCGATTGTTTCTATTGTTTTTTATTCTTCATTTCATGAGTTTCTGCTCTTGTCTCTTATTTGCTTCCATCTGCTTGCTTAATGTGCTGTTTGGTCTTATCATTTCAGCGTGTTTAAGATGGAAAGTTACGTCATTGATTTGAGATCTTGGTTCATTTTGAATGTAGACATTAAAAGCAGTATTTCTCTCTGGTGACTGCTTTTGCTACATCCTATGAGTTTTGGTATATCATGTCTTCCTTTTTATCAGTCTCCAAGTAATTCCTAAGTGCCCCTTTGATTTCTTCTTTGAACCATTGTTATATAGGAGTGTATTGTTTAATTTCCCCGTATTTGTGAATTTTCTAATGTTCTTTATGTTCTTGATTTCTAATTTTATTCCATTGTGGTTGAAGGGCATACTGTATATTATTTGTATCCTGACAATAATTTCTTAAATGGCACAATTAATTAAAGTAACATATTGTGGTCTGGTTTATCCAAAGAGGCTCTAGTCCAGAAGATAAAAGGCTAAGAGGTCCAGGAATGTCCCGTTCCTTTGGTCACTCCAGAGATGTCCAAGAGGCCACTAATCTCAGTGCTGTAGTGGAGGCCCTTATGTATGACTTGCCCTGGCTTAGTCCTTGGCTTGAAAGTTGGAGGAAAGTTCATAGAGGGAGTGACTCCTGGTTTGAAAGACTCCTGTTCCTTTACTCTTCTAATTGGTAGAGCAAAGTATAATTACTCTAAGTAAATTTTGCATTTTCCTTTGTGCTTTCCTTTGTTCTTTTTCCTTACAGTACTCTTTCCATTCCTTACCCCAGTTTTTGAAAGATTAAATATCTGTGTGTTTCCAAAGAGTGTTACTGACTTTTTCACAAAATCTGTAAAAAAGATGAAAGAAAGTCGCCTCAAAGATAAACAAAAGGTAAATCCATTGATGATTATATACAGTTTTTCACTTTCTGATAGTTGAGCTGTATATATCTGATGTGTGCACTTCTATGTGTTTTTTTTAAGGTGGGTAGAGAACTGCGGTATTCAGATCAGGAGAGTTCTATCGTTTTGGGCAGAATGAAGAAGGTGGAGGTTAGGGAAGGAGATAAGAAAATGAGCCAGAGAGACAACATTTAAAATTTAGAAATACGCATGGAAATTACTATGTTACTGCATAAAATTTGGTGAGAGAAAAACTGCCACTTCCCTTCAACAAATTGTCAAAGGATAAGAATCACTATGTAAAAATAATTTTCTGGGTAGTATAGTTTTGCCAGATCTTATATATCAGAGATCCCTTCAAATCCAAGCCTTTACTTTACACATTCTCCAGTGAAGTTTCTATCAGGCACCTGGTGTTTAGTCGGTATTAAATTTGAGCTGTCATAGGCTGGAGTGGGCAGGAGACTGCAAGATGGCTAAGCCCACTTTGCCTTCCTGAGACTTAGCAGCCAACATAAGGATGTATGTAGGACAAGGATATAGGGCTGGGTACCCCAGGATGTCACTTAAGATTCTGCAGAGTTCTGGGAGGGTGGGGCATTGGAAGATGCTGACACAGAAGGTGCTGGTGGACTCAGCGAGGTCAGGGGATTGATCTGGGTGGCCATTCATTAAGAATTAAAGCTGGAGGGAAAAAAGGACTGAAGTCAGGGACTTTCTCCTGGGCAAGCAGGAGTGACAGGAGAGGGAGCAGGCAACTCTTTGGCCAGGAAGCTGTGTTCAAAAGCCAGACAATCTGAAGATCAGAGAGAGCAAGGACCAAAAATCAGTTGGACATGATGGCTGGATTCGTATCAGGGAAACATCCTGCTCTGCAGGTTTCAGAACTGTATATTTTTGTTCACTGATGACTCAGGCAACACTATCAGACTTCTGGCCATTAAGGGGCTGTATTCTCAGGAAAGAAGTTAGGTACTGCACCCCTGATTTATTTCTGACTTCACAAGTGACATTTTATCATTGAAACTTCTCTTTCTACTTCCAGCACCGAGTGGATTTTCTCCAACTGATGATTAACTCCCAGAATTCTGAAGAAACAGACACCCATAAAGGTAAGCAAAGAGAGCTTCAGAGGGCCAGCAATGGGGAGGCTCAGAGGCAGTGGGTGGTTCTGAGATAGGGAGGAGGATTTTTAGCAGATGGAATTTCCACAAATTGAAGAAAGACACATGTTCAGTTAAAAATGGTAGACAGAACCACTTTCCAGAAGCATGCAGCCACAACTCTGTTCAGTACTTGAAGGGTAGCCATAAACAAGGCAGTCAGTGGTTTGTGGATCACCTACATCAGAACTTCTGGGCACCTTGCTTCCGGTGTCAATTCTCTGGTCACATCAGACCCTCTGAATTGGAACCTCTGCCTGGAAATTTGCATCAAGTCTTCATCACATCAGGAGGCACTTGGCCCTAGTGTAGGTGACCTTCACCTGGAATACTTGGTTGAACTTGTGTTCACTGGCTTAATGTACTGCAAAGTTTTATTTTTTGTTTTGTAATTAAGTAACTGTGCAAGATCCCTTTGCGATTGTGTATAAATACTGTGTTTTTCTTCAAACATTCGTCTACTACTTTTATCATCCATGGATGGTATTTGACTGAAACCATTATTACTATAGTGGCTTCAAATGGTAACTTTTTAATTCCATCATTTCTTCCAAATTTATGAGTGATAGTCCATTATAAGGGAGCTTTAAATTCTCTCTCAATTTATTTATGTCAGTATGATCTCATATATTGCTAACTTAGTCTCTTAAATCATTCTTTATTTGGATCCTCAAATTCACTCAGGTTTGTCTATTGGAAGCCCTTACAAGTGGGATCCTGTGCTTTTCTTTTCTCTTTTTCCTTTGTTTTTTTTGTTTGTTTGTTTTTTGTTTTTTTTGTTTTGAGTAGGCTTTTTTATAGCAGTTTTAGGTTCACAGCAATATTGAATGAAAGGCACAGAGATTTCCAGTATTCCCCACCTACGCACACCACCCCACTTTCAAAATCCCTCCACATGTGGTAATTTCATTACAATCAGTGTACATACAATGACACATTATTACCACTTAAGTCCATAGTTTAAATCAGGATTTATTCTTTGTAGTATTTCTGTGGGTTTTGACAAATGTGTAATGGTGTATATTCACCATTATAGTGTATAGAGTATCCTGCATCCTTTTCACAAATTATTTTATGAGCACTTCCTTGCTTCTGACATAAGATATTCTAGGTCTCCCTTCTATTTCCCCCAGTGAGCCTTGAAATCAGCCCTTACTTCAAGGAGCTCTGTTTCCTTTTACTGAGAATGGTATTTAGAAACCAAACTCAGGGGCACCTGGGTGGCTCAGTCAGTTGAGCATCTGACTCTTGGTTTTGATTCAGGTCATGATCTCATGGGTCATGGGATCAAGCCCCGCATCCACCTTTGTGCTCAGTGGGGAATCTGCTTGGAGAGTCTCTCCCTCTGTCCCTACCCCCAGAAGCACACACATGTACATGCTTTCTCTTTCTCTAAAATAAATAAATGAATTTTTACCAAAAAAAAAAAAAAAAAAAAAAAAAAAAAAAAAAAA
>NW_023249375.1:450-1064 GCF_002007445.2 Ailuropoda melanoleuca | reverse complement strand
GGAAATCCTGTCAAAACTGCCGGTGGCAACGGAACGAAAAGGCCCAAAACACGTTCGTCAGAAACAACACCATACAGGGACCGTCATAGCACTATCATCACCCTTCGTGAATAGGGAAACATTAGGGAAAGTTGTTGTGGAAGCCTGACGAGAGTGCCCCATAGCGGTCTCTGAGAACCCACACAGTCCAGGGAAATATCAACGATCATCATCTCTCGTGAGTAAGGGAGCATGAATGAAAAGGTTCAGGATTTTCGAGGACTCAGCGCCCTTCTCATTGGTAATAAAGCAGAGCGTCCAGGAAAACACCTCCAGCGAACAGCAGCCTTTTCACTGGGGACCCCGATTCCACATTGGGTGTAGGGGCCTGGGGAGGATCCAGCCCTTAGAACCAAGAAACAAAGTGTGAGGAGAAAGCCCTTGAAGTCACGACGGCCTTATGGAAGGTGGAACAGGATTCAAGGTGCTTTGGTACCGTGAGTGAAACTAGATGAACAAAGCACTGGGAATCAAAATTTCGCCAACAGCTTACACAGCACTGAGAAAGACAATTCGGCCAAAACCCGCTTCCAACGAAATGTTTGCTCCCTGGGGAAATCCTGTCAAAACTGCTG
>NW_023249375.1:0-248 GCF_002007445.2 Ailuropoda melanoleuca | reverse complement strand
GGACTTTCAAGGACTTAGCGCCCTTCTCATTGGTAATAAAGCAGAGCGTCCAGGAAAACACCTCCAGCGAACAGCAGCCTTTTCGCTGGGGACCCCGATACCACATTGGGTGTAGGTTCCTGGGGAGGATCCAGCCCTTAGAACCAAGAAACAAAGAGTGAGGGGAAAGCCCTTGACGTCACGGCGGCCTTATGGAAGGTGGAACAGGAATCAAGGTGCTTTGGTACCGTGAGTGAAACACGACGAAC
>NW_023249374.1:3004-3420 GCF_002007445.2 Ailuropoda melanoleuca | reverse complement strand
TTTTTAATCTATAACTTTTTCTATAGTTATAAAACCTATAATCTCTAATTGCTTTCTTGTTTAATTGCACTAGCTAAGATCTTCAATTGAATGTTAAATAGAAGAACAGAGAATTGGTATCTTTATCTTTTTCTTGACTTTTGCAGGAAAATCTCTCTTACTTTGCCACCAAGTAACATGCTAGCAATTGCACTGAATTATGTATATTTTATCATGGTAAGGGGGTATCCATAAATTCTTATTTTATATATGATTTAACATAAATCGGTGTTGAATTTTGTCAAATGCTCTTTCTAGTATTTATGAAGATAATCATATGATTTGGTCCACTTAAATTGTTCTATAAAATTCAAAACAATCCCAATCAAAGCACAAAGATTATTGTGGAACTTGACAAATAATAGAAATTTAATCTG
>NW_023249374.1:0-2951 GCF_002007445.2 Ailuropoda melanoleuca | reverse complement strand
CCTTTTTCAGCCGGTCCCCTGAGTTGAGCTGGATAGGTACCAGACCATCCTGAACATCCATGGAATCAGCATGAGACGCAGGAAGATACATCTGGATCTCTACAAATGAACATCTACAGAGCTGAGTATTGAGGTACAAAGCGGGGAGTCGTGAAACCGCGCACAGATATTGGAAGATAAACGGAAGGGGGAGGGAGCCACCGCATTTGGGCGCTGAGAAGCAGTAGCCACCTGCACGGGGGAGTGGGCGGACTCGTGGACCCGCACCCGCGAGACAGCAGACTGAGACCATGAGCTGGGGAACGTGCGCCACCAGTCTGAAACGGAGATCCGGTGCGCTCACTGGAACCGGACTGAGACCGGGAGCTCCGGAACACGCTGGGGCAGCTGGCGGTGTTAGAAACACAAAGGACAGAGACACGCCGGCCATGGAAGTGAGGGCTGGGATGCCGGATGTGGGGCGCACATCCCGGGATGCTGCAGGATTGAGCAGCACCAACAGAAACAGTTAAAGTGGCCAGAACATCAGTGGAGAACGGTTTGCGATCCCTCTGTTCTGAGACAGAGGCTGAGATTCAGCTACTCCTGCTCTGACTCTCAGAAGAGGCACAGCAAACCGCCAGGGAAAGCCACACGAGAACAAAAGCCTGGAAATACCGGCTCACAGTGTGCCCATCCCCATCCCCCCTCGCAGGGGACATGGAGACTCTACCCAAACAGGGTTGCCTGAGTATTGGCACGGCAGGCCTNTAAATAAATAAACTCTTTAAGGAAGAAGCCCACATCCCTAAGATCTCTATAAAACAAGGGCGCACGGCCTGGGTCCCAGTCAACACTTGGGCTCTGGACAACCCTGCAATCTCTCTTCATCAGAATGACGAGAAGGAGAAGTCCCCCCCAGCAAAGAAAAGATAATGAGTCTGTGGCCTCTGCCACAGAATTGGCCTCGGCCACAGAATTAATACATACGGATGTATCCCAATTATCAGAAATGGAATTCAGAGCAACAATGGTCAAGATGATGAGTAAACTTGAAAAAAGCATCAGAGAAAGCGTTGCTGAGAATATAGAATCCCTAAGGGCAGAAATGAGAGCGAATCTGACAGAAATTAAAAACTCAGTGGGCCAAATACAGTCAAAACTAGAGGCTCTGACGGCCAGGGTGAATGAGGCAGAAGAACGTATCAGCGAATTGGAGGATGGGTTAGCAGAAGAAAAAGCTAAAATAGAATCTGGACTCAAAAAAATCCAATCTCAAGAATGTGGGTTACGGGAGATTACTGACTCAATGAAACATTCTAATGTCAGAATCATCGGCATCCCCGAGGGGGTGGGGAAAAACAGAGGTCTAGAAGAGATATTTGAACAAATTGTAGCTGAAAACTTCCCTAATCTAGCAAAGGAAACAAGCATTCATGTCCAAGAGGCAGAGAGGGCCCCTCCAAAGGTCAACCATGACAAACCTAAGACACGGCATGTCATAGTGCAATTCGCAAATATTAGATCCAAGGATACAGTATTGAAAGCGGCCAGGGCAAAGAAATTTCTCACGTACCAAGGCAAAGGTATCAGGATTACGTCAGACCTGTCTACANTCAGACCTGTCTACACAGACCTGGAATGAGAGAAAGGGTTGGGGGGGCATTTTTAAAGCTGTTTCAGAGAAAAACATACGCAGCCAAGGATCCTTTATCCAGCAAAGCTGTCATTCAGAATTGATGGAGAAATAAAGACGTTCCAAAATCGCCAATCATTAACCAATTTCGTAACCACGAAACCAGCCCTACAGGAGATATTAAGGGGGGCTCTATAAAAGTAAAAAGGCCCCAAGAGTGATACAGAACAGAAAGTCACAATCGATAGAAACAAAGACTTTACTGGGAACATGGCATCATTAAAATCATATCTCTCAATAATCAGTCTCAACGTAAATGGCCTAAATGCCCCCATAAAATGCCACACNGCAGATTGGATAAAAAGACATGACCCATCCATTTGCTGTCTACAAGAGACTCATTTTGAACCTAAAGATACATTCAGATTGAAAGTAAAGGGATGGAATACCATCTTTCACGCCAATGGATCTCAAAAGAAAGTTGGAGTAGCAATTCTCATATCAGATAGACTGGATTTTAAACTAGAGGCCATAGAGAGAGATACAGAAGGGCACTATATTATTCTTAAAGGAAGTATTCAACAAGTGGATATGACAATTATTAATATATATGCCCCCAACAGGGGAGCAGCAAGATACACAAGCCAACTCTTAACCAGAATAAAGAGACATATAGATAAAAATACGCTAATAGTAGGGGAACTCAACACTCCACTATCAGCAGTAGACAGATCACCTGAGCAAGAAATCAGCAAAGAAACAAGAGCTTTGAATGCCATAGTCGACGAGTTGGACCTCATAGATATATACAGAACACTACACCCCAGAACCAAAGAATACTCATTCTATTCAAATGCCCATGGAACATTCTCAAGAATAGATCATGCTCTGGGACACAAAACAGGTCTCAGCCAATACCAAAAGATTGAAATTATCCCCTGCATATTCTCAGACCACAACGCTCTGAAATTGGAACTCAACCACAAGGAAAAATTTGGAAGAAACTCAAACACTTGGAGACTAAGAACCATCCTGCTCAGGAATGAATCAATAAACCAGGAAATCAAAAATCAATTTAAACAATTTATGGAGACCAATGAGAATGAAAACACAACGGTCCAAAACCTATGGGATACTGCAAAGGCAGTCCAAGGGGAAAATGCATAGCCATCCAAGCTTCACTCAAAAGAATAGAAAAATCTAAAATGCAGTTTTTATAATCTCACCTCAAGAAGCTGGAACAGCCCAAGGGACAGGCCTAATCAACTCACGAGGAAGCAGTTGACCAAGATTAGAGCAGAAATCAATGAATTAGAAACCAGGAGCACAGTAGAGC
>NW_023249373.1:0-1074 GCF_002007445.2 Ailuropoda melanoleuca | reverse complement strand
AACCCGAACCCTAACCCTAACCCGAACCCTAACCCGAACCCTAACCCTAACCCGAACCCTAACCCGAACCCAACCCGAACCCGAACCCGAACCCGAACCCGAAACCTGGATCATCCTTTCATTTTCAACNCAAGTGTGTGCCCCAGCCTCCTGTGATAGCAGGTACGGAATATAGGTAGAGGTCCTACCCTTAATGGTGTCCCTAGAAGTAGAAGCCAGAACACTCCACTGTGCAGATGGGGAGCCTGGGGAGGCCCTGAGAGGCACAGGGTCTATCCAGGGTCACAGCCCTGGGCACAAGCAGGAGCCCGTCTGAACCCAGCTCTGATTCCTCACAGAGGGGACACTGGCTGCACCCAGGCCCCCTGGGGCTGTGGGTGGGTGGTGTAGGTGTCACTGTATGGATGGGGCATGGGGTGGAGGGTGAGCATAGAGCAGCTGGGGGAGAGGGGCCCTCGGGGGCTCTTGTGGGAGAAGGAAGTCGGGTAAGGGGACCCCAGGCAGTGGTGACCTCACTTCCCTGACAACAGAGCCCAACAGAATTTGGAACCCGGGTAACCGGGCACCCACATCCCAGAGCCAAACCCCTGCCCAGCTCATTTCGTTGGAGATCCTCGAACGAAGAACATGTTTTCGTGCTGCATCCCCAAGTCCGGATGCTGCAGGCTGAGGAGAGCGCGCCCTGCAAACACTTCCCCTCGCTGGGGAGGTCGTGTCAGGGCTCCCCGACGCCTCTGGCCATTTGGCCGGAAGGACCGAAAGGTGACACCAGGAGGCCCAGAGCCGGCCAGCCCAGCCCCACACGCTCTGATCTGACTGTGCAGCCCCAGGTCGCCTCCGTGTGTGCGTGTGCGTGTGTGCGTGTGCGTGTGTGTGTGTGTAAGAGGGGTCATGTAGGGTGGGGCCACTCCGAGCAGAAGCAGGCCGATGAGGGGTCAATGTCCAATAGGCAGGTCATGTTCAAACCCCAGGTCAAGCCCGGCTGGGTGGGACGGGGTGTGCAGGGGCTGCACCCTTCTGCCCAAGCTTTATCCCAAGCCCTGCAGGGAATGGGTCACTGCGTTCCAGGTGCAG
>NW_023249372.1:349-753 GCF_002007445.2 Ailuropoda melanoleuca | reverse complement strand
AGGGTGATGATAGTGCTAAGACGGTCCCTGTACTGTGTTGTTTCTGACGGACGTGTTTTGGGTCTTTTGGTACCATTGCCGCAAGCAGTTTTGACAGGATTTCCCCATGGAGCAAGCATTTCGTTGAAAGCGGGCTTTCGCCGTATTGTGTTTCTCAGTGCTGTGTTCGTCGTGTTTCACTCACGGTACCAAAGCACCTTGATTCCTGTTCCACCTTCCATAAGGCCGTCGTGACTTCAAGGGCTTTCCCCTCACACTTTGTTTCTTGGTTCTAAGGGCTGGATCCTCCCCAGGCCCCTCCACCCAAAGTGGACCGTGGTCCCCAGTGAAAAGGCTGCGGTTCACTGGAGGTGTTTTCCTGGACGCTCTGCTTTGTTACCAATGAGAAGGGCGCTGAGTCCTCG
>NW_023249372.1:0-218 GCF_002007445.2 Ailuropoda melanoleuca | reverse complement strand
TTCCGGGACCACTTTCCCTCATGTTTCCCTATTCACGAAGGGTGATGATAGTGCTAAGACGGTCCCTGTACGGTGTTGTTTCTGAGGGACGTGTTTTGGCCCTTTTGTTTCCATTGCCGCAAGCAGTTTTGACAGGTTTCCCCAGGCAGCAAACATTTCTTTGGAAGCGGGTTTTTCCCGAATTGTGTTTCTCAGTGCTGTGTTCGTCGTGTTTCACT
>NW_023249371.1:1640-1847 GCF_002007445.2 Ailuropoda melanoleuca | reverse complement strand
TGCATTCAGCACTTTTTCAAGTTTATTTTCCTAAGGAAGCTCTCTCCCAGAGCCTTCAGCCATGCTTCAGGCTGACCTGGTCCCCTGTGTGTCCAGCACCCAGCTATCACCCAGCTATATACATCAGCACCCTCAGGGCTTCCTTCACCTCCCTCCTGCATTGAGTGCTGTTTTCTGTGTCACATGTCTTCCTCTTTTTTAATGTAT
>NW_023249371.1:0-1431 GCF_002007445.2 Ailuropoda melanoleuca | reverse complement strand
TAAGACCAAACTGACAATTGTCTAAACATCCTTCCCAAGAAGCCCAAATGCATTCAGCACTTTTTCAAGTTTATTTTCCTAAGGAAGCTCTCTCCCAGAGCCTTCAGCCATGCTTCAGGCTGACCTGGTCCCCTGTGTGTCCAGCACCCAGCTATCACCCAACTATATACATCAGCACCCTCAGGGCTTCCTTCACCTCCCTCCTGCATTGAGTGCTGTTTTCTGTGTCACATGTCTTCCTCTTTTTTAATGTATTGTCCATTTTGGTAGAGCGCATTCTCTAATACCTTCCTTCAAAAGGTTCCTAGAGACTTTGCAAATCTGGAAATGTCTTTCTTCTAGCGTGACATGCGATTGACTGTTCAGCAGATGTTTTCATTTAGGCTTCCGCCAGAAGCAATTCCTGAGATAAGTTAGTGAGTGCAAGTAATTTATTTGGGAGATGATCCCAGGAGGCGCCACGAGGGGAATGATCAATTAAGACAAGAAAAGGAAGGGTACTTATACAGGTGTTAGTGATCAGGTCACCATTGTGGGCAACTGGGCCTCTATCCTGCTGGGACCCCAGGAGACTACACAGAGATGTCCCACCTCAGGGATAAGAAAGCCCATCACCAGTTGAGGGCTGTGACTGGGGTAGAGTAAGTACTGGCCAAGGTCATGGAGACAGTCAACAAGGGATTTTAGGAATGTCAACATTGCTACCCACCCCAGACTCCTCTTCCCTGGTTTGTCTCAGTGTCTGAACATAACTCATGAAAACTACCTCTTAACCATCACATCTCCAGAAGCCCTCTGGGAGTCTGCAAAGATGCCATCCCCTCCAGCATGACCCACTCGAAATTGGCTTCTGCCAACATAGCAACGTAGCCTCTATTGTGCCAGCCTTCCAGACCTGCAGGTGTGTGCGTCTCCGACTAGCCAGTGTTCTCGAAATCTGGTCCCTGGACTAGCAGCAGCAGCAGCACCCGGGGAATGTCGGGAAAGCAAATGACCAGACCCACGCTTACCATCTACTGAATCCAAAGCTCTGGAGGTGGAGCCTGGCAATCTGTGTGTCCACCAGTCCCCCAGGGGGCTCTGTTGCCCACTTCACTGTGAGCACCACTAGTCTGGAGTGTCCGTCCCTAGAAGCAGAGAGCGCAGGTTATGTTTCCTTAGGTCCCTCCATGTGCCTAGCACTATAGGTGTTCATATGTTTGTACAATTAAATTCTACGAGGACTTGAAGAGATTAGGTATTAATCAGATGGAACTCTGAGAGAGTAAGCCACAGATCCCATATGCTTGTAAGCAAAGCAGGGAGGGAGGGATGAGGCTCTGGAGTGGCATGGGAGGGGCACTGAGGAGAGGATGACAACGCTAAGAACAAACTTGGCCGGTTCACAAGCTTGCCTGTGATGCACCAGGACACCTGTATGATTTTGGTTTG
>NW_023249370.1:0-594 GCF_002007445.2 Ailuropoda melanoleuca | reverse complement strand
TTCAATTGTTTTTCCCCTTTGGTAGGCTGGCAAACAGGCACTCTGCGTTCTGCTCAGCCTGTTACAGATGTGTTTGTTGGAGCACTAATTATGAAGAGCACACTTTTCAAGTTTGCTAGAGTAAATCTGTTTTTATCTAGCCACAAAGTCTGGGAAAGAAATAGATTTACCTTCTACAAAGTGCAACAACTGGTTAGTAGTTTAAAAATTAATAAGGAAGAATATTTGTATCTGACATGTTACAAATATTCTCAGTGAATAGGAGCAATGTGCGTGCTGTTCCCTTTTATATTCTTTGTCTTTTACCAAATTAAATGAAGAATGATGAGCAGTTAAGAAACAGTATGTGCAAATAGGCTGTTTTGTTCTTTGCAGGTTCTCTTTTTCTCCTTGGTTTTCCTCTTCCTCATTTTCATTACCTTTTTTCAGTTTCTCAGCCTGCTTTTCCCTCCACTTCCTTACTTTTCCCCTTTTTCTTTATTTACTCTTTCCCTTCTTTCTTACTCTGTCCCGTTGTTCTACTTCGTGCTCTCTCTGCATGAAGAATAGCTTCTGGTTTAGACGTGGCTGTATAGAGGTGTCATTTAAAACACT
>NW_023249369.1:8888-10777 GCF_002007445.2 Ailuropoda melanoleuca | reverse complement strand
GTACCATAGATATATGTTTATGCTTCTGATCCATGAGTATGGAATATTTTCCCATTTTTTTTGTGTTTTCTTCCATGTCTTTCAAGAGTTATCTGTAGTTTATCGCATGTAGATCTTTTAGCTCTCTGTTATGTTAATTCCAAGATAACATGATTTTTGGTGCTACTGTAAATCAATGGATTCCCTAATTTCTCTTTCTTCAGTCTCATT
Organism: Ailuropoda melanoleuca; assembly: GCF_002007445.2. Lineage (NCBI taxonomy): Eukaryota > Metazoa > Chordata > Mammalia > Carnivora > Ursidae > Ailuropoda > Ailuropoda melanoleuca. The sequence goes on along the minus strand of NW_023249369.1, from coordinate 10,567 downwards.
TATTGTGTATAGAAATGCAATGATATCTGAGCATCAATTTTGTATCCCACCACATTACTGACTTATCTATAAATTCTAGTACTTTGGTGGTCGCGTCTTTTGGCTTTTCTATATAAAGTATCATATCATCTGGAAGGAGAGACAGTTTGACTTCTTCTTTGCTGATTTGGATACCTTTTATCCCTTTGTGTTGTCTGATTGCTGTTGCAAGGACTTCTAGTACTATGTTGAATAAGAATGGTGAGAGTGGGCATCCTTGTCGTGTTCCTGATCCTAAGGGAAAGGCTTCAAGATTTTCCCCATTGAGAATGATATTCGCTGAAGGCTTTTCATATATGGTTTTTATGAAATTGAGGAATGTACCCTCTATCCTACAATCTGAAGGGTTTTAAACAGGAAAGGATGTTANGGAAAGGATGCTGTATTTTGTCAAATGCTTTTTCTGCATCAATTGAAAGGATCATATGGTTCCTGAGTCTTTTCTTGTTGATATGATGTATCAAACTGGTCAATTTGCANCATAGATGGCTTTTATGAGATTGAGAAATGTACCCTCTATTCCTACACTCTGAAGGGTTTTAATCAGGAAAGGATGCTGTATTTTGTCAAATGCTTTTTCTGCATCAATTGAGAGGATCATATGGTTCTTGACTCTTTTCTTGTTGATATGATCTATCACACTGATCGATTTGCAAATGTTGAACCACCCTTGCATCCCAGGGATGAATCCCACTTGGGCATGATGGATAATCCTTTTAATGTACTGGTGGAACCTATTAGCTAGGATCTTGTTGAGAATTTTGGCATCCATATTCATTAGGGATATCACTCTGTAATTCTCCTTTTTGAGGGCGTCTTTGACTGGTCTGGTGTTCAAGGAAATACTGACCTCATAGAATGAGTTTGGTAGTTTTCCTTCTGTTTCTATTTTTTGAAATAGCTTTAGGAGAATAGGTATTATTTCTTCTTTGAATGTTTGGTAGAATTCCCCAGGAAAACCGTCTGGGCCTGGAGTTTTATTATTTGGAAGGTTGTTTATCACTGACTCAATTTCTTCATAGTTAATTGGCCTATTTAAGAAATCTATTTCTTCCTGTTTCAGTCTTGGTAGTTTATAGGTTTCCAGGAAGGCCTCCATCTCTTCCAGATTGTNGGGGTCTTTGCCTGGTTTGGGGATCAAGGTAATACTGGCCTCATAGAATGAGTTTGGTAGTTTTCCTTCTGTTTCTATTTTTTGAAACAGCTTCAGGAGAATAGGTAGTATTTCTTCTTTGAATGGTAGAATTTCTCGAGGAATTCATCAGGCCCCGGACTCTTGTTTTGGGGGAGGTTTTTAGGTCTTTTTTAACTTTTGTTTTAATGCTTACATTTTATAGATGTAGTATTTGTTTTGGCATCCTTTCACTCTATTCAATTATATACATAGATAAAGATATAGATTATATATATATATATATATATATGTTTTTTTTTTTTTTTTACAACTTTGGGATTTAGTGTCTTCTAACACACAGAACAAAATGCACTCAGGAGCAATTGGATCACCCTGTTTTAACTACCATGTCACATTATATTCTTTCTCACCACCTGCCTTTATTTTTCCTTTTGCTTTTTCTTTTTCACTTCTTTTTTGGTTTCTGACATTTTCAGATTTCTCTAGTGTGAAATTTGTTTGCTTC
>NW_023249369.1:0-6850 GCF_002007445.2 Ailuropoda melanoleuca | reverse complement strand
GTAATATTCCATTGTATATGTCTTGTTAATTTTTGCCATTCTAACTGGTGTATTGTGTATCTTATTGTGGTTTTGATTTGTATTTCCCTGATGGTAAGTGATGTGGAGCATTTTTTTCATGTGTCTATTGGCCATTTGTATGTCTTCTTTGGAGAAATGTCTGTTCATGTCTTCTGCCCACTTCTTGACTGGGTTATTCATTTTTTGGGTGTTGAGATTGATAAGTTCTTTCTAGATCTTGGATACCAGCCCTTTATCTGATATGTCATTTGCAAATATCTTCTCCTATCTGTCGGTTGTCTTTTGGTTTTGTCAACTGTTTCCTTTTCTGTGCAAGAGCTTTTTATATTGATGAAGTCCCAAAAGTTCATTTTTGTTTTTGTTTCCCTTGCCTTTGGAGACATGTCTGGCAAGAAGTTGCTATGGCTGAGGTTGGAGAGGTTACTGCCTGTGTTCTCCTCTCGGATTTTGATGGATTCCTGTCTCACATTGAGTTCTTTCAACCATTTTGAGTTTATCCTTGCATATGGTGTAAGAGAATGGTCCAGTTTTATCCTGCATGTGGCTGTCCAATTTTCCCAGCACCATTTATTGAAAAGACTGTCTTTTTTTCCATTGGATATTCTTTCCTGCTTTGTAGAAGATTAGTTGATCATACAGTTGAGGGTCCATTTCTGAAGTCTCTATTCTTTTCCATTGATCTGTGTATCTGTTCTTGTGCCAGTATCATGCTATCTTAATCACAACTTTGTCCTATAGCTTGAAGTTAGGCATTGTGATGCCTGCAGCTTTGGTTTTCTTTTTCAATATTCCTCTGGCGATTTAGGGTCTTTTCTGTTCCATACAAATTTTAGGATTCTTTATTCCAGCTCTGTGAAAAATGTCGATGATATTTTTATAAGGATTGAGTTGAAAGTGTATATTGCTCTGGTCAGCATAGACATTTTCACAATGTTTATTCTTCTAATCCATGAGCATGGAATGTTTTTCCATCTCTTTGTGACTTCTTCAAATTCTTTCATAAGTTTTCCATAGTTTCTAGAGAGCAGATCCTTTACCTCTTTGGTTAGCTTTATTCCTGGAGCTTTATCAATCTTATTAATTCTTTCAAAGAGCCAGCTTTTAGTTTCATTTATTTGTTCTACTGTTCTTCTGGTTTTTATTTTGTTGATTTCTGCTCTAATCTTTATTATTTCTCTTTTCCTGCTAGGTTTAGGCTTTATTTGCTGTTCTTTCCCAGCTTCTTCAGGTGTAAGGTTAGTTTACATATTTGGGATTTTTCTAATTTTTTGAGAGAGGCTTGTATTGCAATGTACTACCCTCTTAGAACCGCCTTTGCTGTGTCCTCCTCAATACCCATCACCTGGAGTCTGGAGTCTCTCATGGTTTATCTCCCTTTCTGATTTCTTCCCATTCAGTTTTTTCTCTCTTACCCTGTGGTCCTCTGCGCTATTCCTTATGTTCCACATATGAGTCAAACTATATTGCATGGTGCACTGGGCATTATACGCAAGTAATGAATCATGGAACTTTACATCAAAAACTAGGGATGTACTGTATGATGACTAACATAATATAATAAAAATATTATTATTAAAAAAAAGAAACCATATGATCATTGTCTTTCTCTGCTTGACTTATCCCAAAGGTTGTGAACAGATGTGTTTTCGTTCTCATTAGTTTCCATGAATTATGTAAATTCTTCTTAAATTTCCTGGTTGACTCATTCATTCTTTAATAAGATGCTCTTTAACTTCTAAGTATTTGAGTTCCTTCCAAATTTCCTTTTATGATTGAGTTTCAATTTCAGAGCTTTGTGGTCTGAAAACATGCAGGGAATAATCTCAATCTTTTGGTACCAGATGAGACCTGATTTGTGACCCAGTATGTGATCTATTCTGTGGAATGTTCCATGTGCACTTGAGAAGAATGAGTATTCTGTTGATTTTGCCTGGAATGTTCTGTATATATCTGGGAAGTCCATCTGGTCCAGTGTATCATTCAAATCCCTTGTTTCTTTGTTGATCTTCTCTTTAGATGATCTGTCCATTGCTGTGAGTGGGGTGTTGAAGTCCCCTATTTTTAATGTATTATTATCAACATGTTTCTTTATTTTGGTTATTAATTGGTTTATATAATCGGCTGCTCCCATGTTGGGGGCACAGATATTTACAATTGTTAGATCTTCTTGTTGGGTAGACCCTTTAGATATGATATAGTGTCCCTCTTCATCTCTTACTACAGTCTTTGGTTTAAAAATCTAATTTGTCTGATATGAGGATTGCTATCCCAGTTTTTTTTTTTTAGGTCCACTAGCATGGTAAATTGTTCTCCATCCCCTCACTTACAATCTGGAGGTGTATTTAAATCTAAAATGAGTCTCTTGTAGACAGCATATGATGGGTCCTGCTTTTTTTATACAATCTGATACCTTGTGTCTTTTGATTGGAGCATTTAGTCCATTTACATTCAGAGTAACTCTTGAAAGACATGAATTTAGTGCCATTGTATTGCCTGTAATGTCCCTTTTTCTGTAGATTTCCTCTGTTTCTTTCTGGCCTATGTTACTCTTGGGCTCTCTGTTTGCTTACAGTATCCCCCTTAGTATTTCTTGCAGGTTTGGTGGTCACATATTCTTTCAGTCTCTGTCCTGGAAGCTCTTTATCTCGCCTTCCATTCTGAATGACAGCCTTGCTGGATAAAGTATTCTTGGCTGCATGTTCTTCTCATTTAGTACCTGGATATATCATGCCAGCCCTTTCTGGCCTGCCAGGTTTCTGTGGGCAGGTCTGATGCTAGTCTAATGTTCCTCCCTCTGTAGGTTAATAGCCTCTCGTCTTGAGTTGCTTTCAGGATTTTCTTTTTGTCTCTGAAATTTGCAATCTTCACTATTATATGTTGGGGTGTTGGTCTATTTTTATTAATTTTCAGCGGTGTCCTCTCTGCCTCTTGGACATGAATGCTTGCTTCCTTCCCCAGATTAGGGGAGCTGTCAGCCATGATTTGCTCAAATATACCTTCTGGCCCTCTTTCTTTTTTCAGCCTCAGGCACTGCAATAATTCTGACATTGGTACGTTTCATGGCATCACTGATTTCTCAAAGCCTCTCTTCATGGGCTATGAGTTGTTTTTCTCTCTTTTCCTCAAATTCCTTCCTTTCCATTATCCCATCTTCTAGATCACTTACTTTCTCTTCTGCCTCATTCAGCCCAGCTGTTACAGCATCCAGTAGACTGCATCTCAGTTATAGAATTTTTAATTTTGGCTTGATTGGATCTCATTTCTGCAGTAAGAGATTCTCTAATGCCTTCATGCTTTTTTCAAGCCTAGCTTTTAACTTTATAACTGTTATCCTGAATTCCATCTCTGACATCTTATTCATCTCCATATCAATTAGATCTGTGGCAGAGAATTACCTCTGATTCTTTCTTTTGTTGTGAATTTCTCTTTCTAGTCATTTTTCCCAGAGAAGAATGGATGAGAAAGTGAGAAGAATAAAAAATATCAACCATGACCCAAGCAAAATACACACTAGACAAATCCAAACAGATCAGAAAACAAAACAGAAAAGTATACAAAAACAAAGCAAAATTTAAAAAAAATGGTGTGGGGAGAGAGAATATAATCTCACAGGATGGACAAATCAGGTGTTCCTGAGTGAATTTTGGTCTCTTTGTCAGAAGACACTAAATCTCAAAATTGCAAAGAAATCAAAACTTATATATATATACAAAAATAAAATTGAATAGAGTGAAAGAAGGCCAAAAATGAAGCATATATCTATAAAATGTAGATGTGAAAAAAAAGTTAAAAATCAACTTAAAAACAAAGAGGCGATAAGAAATTAGTTGAAAAGGGAAAAAAGAAAAAAATGGAAAATTTTAGACTGAAAGATAAGTGAATCATGAGAAAAAAACCTCAAGTTCTATATACTATTTTCACCTAGCTCTGGAATTTTAGTCTCTTGGGATCCATAAACTTGTTGTGCACCTGTTCTTCTAGTTGGTCTTCTCGGGAAGGGGCCTGCTGTGATGCTTCTCATGTGTCTTTGCCTGGGCAGAGTTGTACTGCTCCTTGCCAGGGGGGCTGGGCTCAGTGTAAGCGGGTCCTCTGTGTGGCTTTTGTTCCCTAAAGGTTTTCCGTGCCTCTTTAGAGGATCAAAGTAAAAATGGCTGTGCCCAGCCTCCAGCCCCAGAGCTGAACAATCCCAGTCCCCCCTCTTCAGTAAACCCTCTGGGACCAACGGTCTTCACTTTTGTGTATGCCAAACACCACAAGCTCCCGCAGTGCATGCCCACAGTGAGTCTCCCAGGGGAGTCCAAGGGTCCCATGTTACTGTCCTTTGTAGGGCCCTGGCACCAAGAGTGGTCACAGGATCATATGGGCACTAATCTGCCCCTCCTAGGGGATGGCAGATGGTCCATGTTCCACTCTGTTTCAGGGTGCCCTTGTGGAGAGCAGTCACCCAATTAAGCCAGCTCAATGTTTATGGCAACCCAAGCTGAGAGCCCCCTCCTGGGCTCACTGACCATAATCAGTTTCCCTGCTACACTGCTTGGGCACTCTACTGGCTGAGGCACCCCATTAGTTCTGTGACTCCTCGGATCCTGAGACTACACTGACCCACCCAGAATTCTTCCCATTTCATCCCCTGAGCCCCCTTCAGACAGGGATGTCTCTCACTGAAGCACATTTCTAAGGGTTCAGATTTTGCCCTCCAGGGGTGTATCACTTTCTGGTAGCAGGCTTATGGAGGCTCCCTCCAACCTCTGTTTATCTTCTGATATGTCCCCTCAGATTCACTTCTCCACAACTCCTACCTTGCAAAAAGCAGTTGTTTTTCTACTTGTAGAGTTCCAGATATTTTTTTCTTACAACTCAGGCTGAATTCATGGGTGTTCGAATGGTTTGATAGTTATCTAGCTAAATTCAAGGGACCATATAAAATGAGGTCTCCTACTCTTCCAACCATCTTGCAACTCACCCCTTCTTTCTCTGTTTCTTCCAGCTTTTAGTGGCTTCAGAAGTTCCTTGACTTACGGTTGCATAACTTCAGTCTTAGCTTCTTTTACATGACATTTTCTTGTGTGCCTCCTGGGCAGGGTTCTCACAGCCTCTTTGTTGGGATGTTGAGGCAGTAGGAAAATATGATGTTTTAAAATTTTACAATACATTCTAATGACATAGTACTGTTTCTGTTAATCTCTTTCATGAGTGAAAAAAAATAAAAATAATAAAATTTACAATACAATTGACCCTGTGGTGCCTCAATATCATTAACAATACTAATTGGGGTAGCTAATGCTTGCCATCTGGACTTTGGTGATGTTAAAGGTGCATGGGACACTTGACTTAGACTCTGAAGGAAATTTTCCTAAAGGTCACAATTAGAAAGTGTCCTATTAGGTGTATTATGAGGATTTTACACTCAGTTCACCACCAGGCACTCTACTTTGTGGGACAAAGCCAGGCACCTCTGGATTAAGGAAATTTGTTGGAAGTTATGTTATGAAAGACTTTTACTTCTTGGCCATTCCTCATAGCTTGGCCTATACCTGTCCAGAGTTATTCATGTGCATGAAGAGGGAAGTGTCCTGAATGGCACAAACCCCTCCTTTGATGGCTAGTAAATGACAAGAACCAGTCTGTTATCCATTTCCATTTGGGCTAGAGACTCATGGGCTAGTCATTTAAAGGACAATGTTTTAGGCAGCCTTTGCATATGATCTCAAATGTCCACTGAAAAGTGCAGTTTGGCAGTTAGGATTTGATTTTGCTTGACAAAGCCTGCTGGTCTGGTGCCAATTCTCACAGCTCCTATAGCTATGGTAAGTCCTATTGAGATTGGAAAAATACTGCCCATTTTGCCTGATGTCCTTAACGGTAATAGGGAGGACTCAGTGAATAAAGAACTATGGGAATCCCTTGTGTAACCACTTCATTCTGGATATGGTTGCACTAGGAAAAACATGTGATGGAGCTGGCAAAGAAAAAAATACATAAGTTTCTGTGCCTGTGAGTTTGGACTACAGTAGAACTTGAATGTACCATTATTTAGAGCATAATGTACCATGAGGATGTTAATAAGAGAGTGAAGTCCTCAGTATGGGGAATTGGCCAAGTGCAGTTGATTCCTGGGCATAAGCTCTAAGCCTGTGGGGATGACTTGACTATAATGTAAGGCTGCCCCTGGGTAAGTACAGTTAAGAATGATAGCAGGTGGTATATTTAAGCATGGTGCTGTCAGGGAGGATTTTGAGGTGAGACCCATAGCTAGTGGGATTTAGTGGCAGGCCCAACAGTTTCAAGGGCTTAGAGTCATGACTGAAATTTCAGGGGCCCATTCATATGACTTAGAGCTCTTGATCTGTCCTCAGGGTTGTTTGGTGGTTGTTGTGATACAAATGAGAGGACACAGGAACTGGAGGTGTTCATGGGAATGGCATGTGTGAATGTATGCTCCTGAGTGCCCAGCCCCAGGAGCATTGGGATGTATGGATATTCCTGCCATGGTCAGTGTTGGGGGGAAACAGAAATCATGGGAAATCTTTAGAAGGGAACATAGGAATGGCAAATCTGGGGAGTGAGTGGTTAGGCATGGCAGAGAGGTGTACTAGGAGATATTTCCTGCAGGGTGGCATTTAAGTTATAATGAATCCTCTAGAGGCTTAATGCATTCTAGGGCTGCTCTGAAATCATGGGATTTGAACTCAGTTTCACAGGTAGGTTTCAGCAAAGCAGGATCCAGGGATAAACAATTAGCAATCAGAATATAGGGCTCCACAAGAAACAAATAAACAAATCATAAAATGGGCAGAAGATATGAATAGACACTTTTCCAATGAAGACA
>NW_023249368.1:0-3184 GCF_002007445.2 Ailuropoda melanoleuca | reverse complement strand
CCTCCTACATTGTTGGTGGGAATGCAAGTTGGTACAGCCACTCTGGAAAACAGTGTGGAGGTCCCTTCAAAGTTAAAAATTGTGCTACCCTATGACCCAGCCATTGCACTACTGGGTGTTTACCCCTAAGATACAGACGTAGTAAAGAGAAGGGCCATATGCACCCCAATGTTCATAGCTGCATTGTCCACAATAGCCAAATCATGGAAGGAGCCGAGATGCCCTTCAACAGATGACTGGATTAAGAAGCTGTGGTCCATATATACAATGGAATATTACTCAGCTATCAGAAAGAACGAATTCTCAACATTTGCTGCAACATGGATGGCACTGGAGGAGATAATGCTAAGTGAAATAAGTCAAGCAGAGAAAGACAATTATCATATGATTTCTCTCATCTATGGAACATAAGAACTAGGATGATTGGTAGGGGAAGAAAGGGATAAAGAAAAGGGGGGTAATCAGAAGGGGAATGAAACATGAAAGACTATGGACTATGAGAAACAAAATGAAGACTTCAGAGGGGAGGGGGTGGGGGAATGGGATAGACTGGTGGTGGGTAGTTAGGAGGGCACGTATTGTATGGTGCACTGGGTGTTATACGCAACTAATGAAGCATCAAACTTTACATAGGAATCTGGGGTGTACTGTATGGTGATTAACACAATATAATAAAATAAAATTAAAAAAAATAAAAATAAAAAAAACAACAACAAGGGCTTTCATCCATTTGGTGTTTTTTGTGTATGGTGTGGGAGAGTGGTCAAGTTTCATTTCTTGCATCTAGCTGTCCAAGTTTCCCAGCACCATTTATTGAAGAGACTCTCTTTTTTCCACCGGATGTTTTTTCCTGCTTTATCAAAGATTAGTTTCCCATGGGCATTCTAACTATGTTAATTATTCTGATCCATGGGCATGGAATATTTTTCCATCTTTTTGTGTCTTCTTCAATATCTTTCAAGAATGATTTGTAGTTTCTGGAATATAGATCCTTTACATCTCTCATTAAGTTAATTTCAAGATAACATATGATTTTTGTTGCTTTTGTAAATGGAAAGGATTCCCTAATTTCTCTTTCTTCCATCTCATCATAAGTGGATAGAAATGCAACTGATTTCTGAGCATTGATTTCATATCCCGCCACACTACTGAATAGCTCTATATCTTCTAGTAGTTTGGGAGTTGATTCTTTGGGTTTTCAATATAGAGTATCATGTCATCTGCAAAGAGAGACAACATACAGAAAGATAAACTCCAAATACATGAAAGACCTTGATGTGAGACAGGAATCCATCAAAATCCCAGAGGAGAGCATAGGCTGCAACCTCTTTGACATCAGTTACAGCAAATTTATCCTGAAACATCTCCAAATGCAAGAGAAACAAAAGATAAAATGAACTTGTGGGTCTTCATCAAGATAAAAAGCTTCTGAACAGACAAGGAAACAGTCAAAAAAACTAAGAGGCAGCCCACAGAATGGGAGAATATATTTGCAAATGATGCTACAGATGAAAGATTGGTATCCAAGATCTACAAAGAACTTCTCAAACTCAATACTATTGAAACAAATAGTGAAATCAAACATGGGCAGATGATATGAACAGACACTTTTCCAATGAAGACATACAAATGGCTATCAGACATATGAAAAAATGTTCAAAATCATTAGCCATCAGGGAAATTCAAACCAAAACCACCTTGAGGGAGGAGTTCAGATGGCAGAGGAGCAGGGTCCCCTTCTTCAGCTGGTCCCCTGAGTCAAGCTGGATAGGCACCAGACCATCCTTAACATCCACGGAATCAGCCTGAGAAGCAGGAAGATATATCTGGATCTCTACAAATGAAAATCTCCAGCTAGGAGTATTGAGGTACGAAGAACGGAGCCATGACACTGTGCACAGATATTGGAAGATAAATGGAAGGGGGAGGGAGCCACCGCGTTTGGTAGCCACCTACACTGGAGAGCAGATGGACTCCCAGACCAGCATCATGAGAGAGCAGACTGCGACCGTGAGCCAGGGAACACGTGAAACTAGTCTGAAAACCGGAGCTAGGGAGTGCGCAAGCCACACAGAAACAGAGCTCCGGATCACACAGGGAATGGCCGGTGGGTGGCGGCTGGCGGTTGTCTGTGTTAGAAACAAAAAGGACATAGATGCGCTGGCCCTGAAAGTGCACAGCAAACCACCAAGGAAAGCCACCAGAGAACAAAACCCTGGAAATACCGGCTCACAGAGTGCCCATCACCATTCCCCCTCACAGGGTACAAAGAGGCTCTACCCAAAAAAGGGTTGCCTGTGTATCGGTGTGGCAGGCCCCTCTCCCAGAAGGCAGGCTGAGAAATCAATTAGCCCACATCCCGAAGGTCCCTATAAAACAAAAGCACACTGCCAGGGTCCTGGTCAATAATTTGGGCTCTGGACAATCCCACAACATCTCCTTATCAGAAGGATGAGAAGGAGAAATCCACCCCAGCAAAGAAAAGAAAATGAGACTGTAGCTTCTGTCACAGAACTAATGGATATGGATATAACCAAATAATCAGAAATGGAATTCAGAGTAACATTGGTCAAGATGAGGTGTAGACTTGAAAAAAGTATTCACGAAAATGTTAATGATAATTTAGAATCTCAAAGGATGGAAATGAGAGCGAATCTGGCAGAAATTAAAAATTCTATGAATCAAATGAAGTCAAAACTAGATGCTCTGACGGCCAGAGTGAATGAGGCAGAAGAATGTATCAGCAAATTTGAGGATGGGTTAGTAGGAGAGAAAGTTAAATTAGAAACTTGGTTCAAAAAAATCCAATCTGAAGAATGTAAGTTAGGGGATATTACAGACTCAATGAAACAATCCAATGTCAGAATCATTGTCATCCCCGGGGGGGGGGGGAGAAAAACATAGGTTTAGAAGAGATATTTGAACAAATTGTAGCTGAAAAGTTCCCTAATTTAGCAAAGGAAACAAGCATTCATGTCCAAGAGGCACAAGTGGAGCCCTCGCAAGCTCAACCATGACAAACCTTCACAATGTCACATCATGGTGCAATTCGAAAATATTAGATCCAAGGAGACAGTATTTAAAGTGGCCAGGGCAAAGAAATTTCTCATGTTCCAAAGCAAAGGTATCAGAATTACGTCAGACCTGTCTACACAGACCTGGAATGAGAGAAAGGGTTGGGGGG
>NW_023249367.1:1280-1407 GCF_002007445.2 Ailuropoda melanoleuca | reverse complement strand
TCAAGGGCTTTCCCCTCACACTTTGTTTCTTGGTTCTAAGGGCTGCATCCTTCCCAGGGCCCTACACCAAAGGTGGAATCGGGGTCCCCAGTGAAAAGGCTGCTGTTCGCTGGGCTGTTTTCCTGGA
>NW_023249367.1:514-1048 GCF_002007445.2 Ailuropoda melanoleuca | reverse complement strand
GGTGTTGTTTCTGACGGACGTGTTTTGGGCCTTTTCGTTCCATTGCCGCCAGCAGTTTTGACAGGAATTCCCCAGGTAGGATGTTTTTTGTTTGAAGCGGGTTTTACCGAATTCTCGTTCTCAAAAGTGCTGTGTTCGTCGTGTTTCACTCACGGTACCAAAGCACCTTGATTCCTGTTCCAGCTTCCATAAGGCCGNATAAGGCCATCGTGACTTCAAGGGCTTTCCCCTCACACTTTGTTTCTTGGTTCTAAGGGCTGGATCCTCCCCAGGCCCCTACACCCAATGTGGAATCGGGGTCCCCAGTGAAAAAGCTGCTTTTCGCTGGAGGTGTATTCCTGGACGCTCTGCTTTATTTCCAACGAGAAGGGCGCTGAGTCATCGAAAATCCTGAACCTTATCATTCATGCAACCTTACTCACGAGAGATGATGATCGTTGATATTTCCCTGCACTGTGTGGGGTCTCAGAGACCACTATGGGGCACTCTCGTCAGGCTTCCGCGACCACTTTCCCTCATGTTTCCCTATTCACG
>NW_023249367.1:0-171 GCF_002007445.2 Ailuropoda melanoleuca | reverse complement strand
GGCTGCTGTTCGCTGGAGGTGTTTTCCTGGACGCTCTGCTTTATTACCAAAGAGAAGGGCGCTGAGTCCTCGAAAATCCTGAACCTTTTTATTCATTCTGCCTTACTCACGAGAGATGATGATCGTTGATATTTCCCTGCACTGTGTGGGGTCTCAGAGACCACTATGCGG
>NW_023249366.1:0-2747 GCF_002007445.2 Ailuropoda melanoleuca | reverse complement strand
AGAGCAAATCAACAGGACTAGAAGCTGGTTCTTTGAGAGAATCCATAAAATTGATAGATCACTGGCAAGACCTATCCAAAAGAAAAGAGAAAGGAATGAAATTAATAAAATTATGATTGAAAAAGGAGAGGTCACGATCAACAACATTGAAATTGGAAAGGATTATTAGAAATTTCNGTCACGACCAGCACCATTGAAATTGCAAGGATTATTAGAAACTTTTATCAACAGCTATATGCCAAAAAACTAAACAATCTGGAAGAGATGGAGGCCTTCCTGGAAACCTATAAACTACCAAGACTGAAACAGGAAGAAATAGATTTCTTAAATAGGCCAATTAATAATGAGGAGATTGAGTCTGTGATAAACAACCTTCCAAATAACAAAACTCCTTGCCTGGACAGTTTTCCTGGGGAATTCTACCAAACATTTAAAGAAGAAATAATACCTATTCTCCTAAAGCTATTTCAAAAAATAGAAACAGAAGGAAAGCTACCAAACTCATTCTATGAGGCTAATATTACCTTGATCCCCAAACCAGGCAAAGACCCCCTCAAAAAGGAGAATTACAGACCGATTTCTCTAATGAATATGGATGCCAAAATCCTCAACAAGATCCTTGCTAATAGAATCCAACAGTACATTAAAAGGATTATCCATCATGACAAAGAGGGATTCATACCTGGGATGCAAGCATGGTTCAACACTCGCAAATCAATCAATGTGATACATCATATCAACAAGAAAAGAGTCAGGAACCATATGATCCTCTCAATTGATGCAGAAAAAGCATTTGACAAAATATAGCGTCCTTTCCTGATTAAAACCCTTCAGAGTGTAGGAATAGAGGGTACATTTCTCAATCTCATAAAAGCCATCTATGAAAAGCCTACTGCAAGCATTATTCTCAATGGGGAAAAGCTGGAAGCCTTTCCCTTAAGATCAGGAACACGACAAGGATGCCCACTCTCGCCACTATTATTCAACATAGTACTAGAAGTCCTTGCAACAGCAATCAGAAGACAAAAAGGGATCAAAGGTATCCAAATCGGCAAAGAAGAAGTCAAACTGTCTCTCTTTGCAGATGACATGATACTCTATATGGAAAACCCAAAGGAATCCACTCCCAAACTATTAGAAGTTATAGAACAATTCAGTAAGGTGGCAGGATAACAAAATCAATGCCCAGAAATCAGTTGCATTTCTATACACGAATAACAAGACTGAAGAAAGAGAAATTAGGAATCCATCCCATTTACAATAGCACCAAAAACCATACGTTATCTTGGAATTAAACTTAACCAGAGACGTAAAGGACCTATATCCTAGAAACTATAGATCACTTTTGAAAGATATTGAGGAAGACATAAAAAGATGGAAAAATATTCCATGCTCATGGATTGGAAGAATTAACATAGTTAAAATGTCCATACTACCCAGAGCAATCTANACAAAAAGGGATCAAAGGTATCCAAATCGGCAAAGAAGAAGTCAAACTGTCTCTCTTTGCAGATGACATGATACTCTATATGGAAAACCCAAAGGAATCCACTCCCAAACTATTAGAAGTTATAGAACAATTCAGTAAGGTGGCAGGATACAAAATCAATGCCCAGAAATCAGTTGCATTTCTATACACGAATAACGAGACTGAAGAAAGAGAAATTAGGGAATCCATCCCATTTACAATAACACCAAAAACCATGCGTTACCTTGGAATTAACTTAACCAGAGACGTAAAGGACCTATATGCTAGAAACTATAGATCACTTTTGAAAGATATTGAGGAAGACATAAAAAGATGGAAAAATATTCCATGCTCATGGATTGGAAGAATTAACATAGTTAAAATGTCCATACTACCCAGAGCAATCTACACATTCAATGCTACCCCGATCAAAATACCGAGGACATTTTTCAAAGAACTGGAACAAATAGTCCTTAAATTTGTATGGAACCAGAAAAGGCCCCGAATCTCCAAGGAACTGTTGAAAAGGAAAAACAAAGCTGGGGGCATCACAATGCCGGATTTCGAGCTGTACTACAAAGCTGTGATCACAAAGACAGCATGGTACTGGCACAAAAACAGACACATCGACCAATGGAACAGAATAGAGAACCCAGAAATGGACCCTCGGCTCTTTGGGCAACTAATCTTTGATAAAGCAGGAAAAAACATCCGGTGGAAAAAAGACAGTCTCTTCAATAAATGGTGCTGGGAAAATTGGACAGCTACATGCAAAAGAATGAAACTTGACCACTCTCTCACACCATACACAAAAATAAACTCCAAACGGATGAAAGACCTTGATGTGCGACAGGAATCCATCAAAATCCTAGAGGAGAACATAGGCAACAACTCTACGACATCAGCCAGAGCAAACTTTTTCATGACACAACTCCAAAGGCAAGAGAAACAAAAGATAAAATGTACATTATGGGACTTTATCAGGATAAAGAGCTTCTGCACAGCCAAGGAAACAGTCAAAAAAACTAAGAGACAGCCCACGGAATGGGANAAAAACTTCTGCACAGCCAAGGAAACAGTCAAAAAAACTAAGAGGCAGCCCACGGAATGGGAGAATATATTTGCAAAGGACACTACAGATAAGGGATTGGTATCCAAGATCTACAAAGAACTTCTCAAACTCAATACACGAGAAATAAATAACAAATCAAAAAATGGGCAAAAGATATGAACAGACACTTTTCCAATGATGACATACAAATGGCTAACAGACACATGA
>NW_023249365.1:0-890 GCF_002007445.2 Ailuropoda melanoleuca | reverse complement strand
TTATTCCTAAACATACTAGAAAAAGAACAAATGAAACCCAAAGTTAGTACAATGAAGGATATAATAAAGATAAAAGTGGAAATAAATGAAATGGAGACTAAAAAGAGAATTAAAAACATCAGTTAAGCTAAGAGGTGGTTCTTTGAAAAGATAAACAAAATTGACAATTCTTTCAACTCACCAAGNCTTTGAAAAGATAAACAAAATTGACAATTCTTTCAACTCACCAAGAAAAAAAAGAGGCTCAAATAAATTGGAAATGAAAGAGGAGTTGCAACTAATGTCACAGAAACACAAAGGATCATATACACCAACAAATTGGACAGTCAAGAAGAAATGGATAAATTCATAAAGATTTACAATGTTCCAAAACTAAATTATGAAGAAATAGAAAATCTGAACAGATAATTACTAGTAAGGAGTTGAATCAGTAATCAAAACTTCCCAACAAACAAAAGTCCAGGACCAGACCACTTCACTGGTGAATTCTACCAAACATTCAAGGAAGATTTAACAACTATCCTCAAACTCTTCTGAAAAATTGAAGAGGAGGGAACATTTCCAAACTCATTTTGAGAGACCAGCATTGCCCTGATACCAAACCAGACAAGGACACAATAAAAAGAGAAAATTATAGGCCAATATCCTTGATGAATGTACATGCAAAAATCCTCAACAAAACATTAACAAACCCAATTGAACAACGCATTAAAAAAGCATACAGGATGATCAAGTGAGATTTATTGTAGGGGTGCAAGGATGGTTCAATATCCTCAAATCAATCAATGTGATACACCACATTAACAAAATAAAGGATAAAAATATATGATCATCTCAATAGATGCAGAAAAAGTATATGACCAAACTCAACATCCATTCATTATACAACT
>NW_023249364.1:552-790 GCF_002007445.2 Ailuropoda melanoleuca | reverse complement strand
TTCGAGGACTCAGCGCCCTTCTCATTGGTAATAAAGCAGAGAGTCCAGGAAAACACCTCCAGCGAACAGCATCGTTTTCACTGGGGACACTGATTCCACATTGGGTGTAGGGGCCTGGGGAGGATCCAGCTTTTAGAACCAAGAAACAAAGTGTGAGTGGAAAGCCCTGGAAGTCACGACGGCCTTATGGAAGGTGGAACAGGAATCAAGGTGCTTTGGTACCCTGAGTGAAACACGA
>NW_023249364.1:0-176 GCF_002007445.2 Ailuropoda melanoleuca | reverse complement strand
GGAAAAAACCTCCAGCGAACAGCAGCCTTTTCACTGGGGACCCCGATTCCACATTGAGTGTAGGGGCCTGGGGAGGATCCAGCCCTTAGATCCAGAAAACAAAGGGTGAGGGGAAAGCCCTTGAAGTCACGACGGCGTTTTGGAAGGTGGAACAGGAATCAAGGTGCTTTGGTAGC
>NW_023249363.1:0-776 GCF_002007445.2 Ailuropoda melanoleuca | reverse complement strand
CCACAACGCCGGGATCACGCCCTGAGCCGAAGGCAGACACTTAACCGCTGTGCCACCCAGGTGCCCCTAAAATTGTTTATAGAGATGATGGTACAACTTTTTGGNTTTATAGAGATGATGGTACAACTTTTTGGATGTCCCCAAAACTTTGAACTGTACACTTTAAATGGGTGAATTGAATGGTATGTGAATTATATCTCAATAAAGCTATTATGTTAAAAAAATGTGGAGAGAAACACCGTAAAGTAGAAGATAATATAGAATAACGTAGGGCTTTGGGAGCAGGGAAGGATTTTTTTAAAAAGGAGCAAAATCCACTAACCATGAAAGAAAAAATTTTAATTGAGATATAATTGACATAGAATATTGTTAAGTTTAAGGTGTACATGTTGATTTGATATTTGTATATTACAACATGAAGAAAAAATTTGATAAATCCAACTATACTAAAATTAAGACCTTCCATTCTTAAAAAGAAACCAAGATACAGTGAAAAATCGAGTCACTGCTGGAAGAATGTTTGTGATAAATATAATCAACAAAGAATAAGTATCCAGAATATACAAAGAATTCCTACAAATCAATACCAAAAAAAGACAAACAACTGAGAAGAAAAATGTGCATAAGACCTGGGCAGGTACTTCAGAAGAGAGGAAGGAGATCAAAATAGCCAATAAACCAATGAAACAATGCTAAATGAAAAATTTTTCACTGTCACAAGTGTTAGTAATGTGAACTGCAGGAACTCTAATACACTGCTGTTTTCTGGGTGAACT
>NW_023249362.1:0-728 GCF_002007445.2 Ailuropoda melanoleuca | reverse complement strand
CAAACATGGGTGGAAGGTTTTTAAGTCCAATTTCCTTGGCTCAGAAGAATTTAAATCAAAGCCATCAAATATATTTTTTTACANACAAACATGGGTGGAAGGTTTTTAAGTCCAATTTCCTTGGCTCAGAAGAATTTAAATCAAAGCCATCAAATACATTTTTTACGTCATCTTAGTTCAAGGTTTATGTGCTATTTTTAATGTTCATGTGTACTTCTTTAAAAATTCTTTTGAAACTGAAAGTCTTGACAGTCTCTGAAACTTAACTGGGAAAAATGTAAAGCACATTAATGGAATTTTCCCCATGATCTGTAGAAGAGTTGTTTTTTGTTTGTTTGTTTGTTTGTTTTTAACAGATGGTTCAAATGGACAAAGCAATGAAGACACAGAAATTAAAAGCAGATCCTTAAGAAAAATAACTGAGTTCTCAGGAATACTATAGATGATGGTAAGGCAGCACTTTCTTTTGCTGTCAACGTTTGGAGAGAACAGAAATTTATTAGGTGATCATCTATCAGAGAAGGGGTAAGTGACTTTTGGTAGGAATTAACTATTCATTTGGACCTCTGGCCAATTTCAACAATTTCAAAATCCTCATGCTTGTAGGATAATTCCATCCAGGTGCCAATAAAATACACAGTATTGTGATCTAGGTTTTCTTCTAGAAGTAGGAACACCTAAGTCCTAGGTGCGTAGTTAGAAGGATGCGAATGACCTAAAATCTTCCC
>NW_023249361.1:1092-1303 GCF_002007445.2 Ailuropoda melanoleuca | reverse complement strand
AAGCAGGGGGAGTGGGAGAGGAAGAAGCAGGCTCATTGCAGAGGAGCCCGATGTGGGGCTCGATCCCATAATGCCAGGATCACGCCCAGAGCTGAAGGCAGACGCTTTAACTTCTGTGCCACCCAGGCGCCCCTCAATTTTTAACTTTTTAAGGGACCTCCACACTGTTTTCCAGAGTGGCTGTACCAACTTGCATTCCCACCAACAGTGT
>NW_023249361.1:528-758 GCF_002007445.2 Ailuropoda melanoleuca | reverse complement strand
TCCGTGGGCTGCCTCTTAGTTTTTTTGACTGTTTCCTTGGCTGTGCAGAAGCTTTTTATCTTCATGAAGTCCCACAAGTTCATTTTTTCTTTTGTTTCTCCTGCCTTTGGGGATGTGCCATGAAAAAAAGTTGCTGTGGCCGATGTCGTATAGGTTGCTGCCTATGTTCTCCTCTAGGATTTTGATGGATTCCTGTCTCACATCGAGGTCTTTCATCCATTTGGAGTTTA
>NW_023249361.1:0-171 GCF_002007445.2 Ailuropoda melanoleuca | reverse complement strand
TTAAGGACTATTTGTTCCAGTTCTTTGAAAAATGTCCTCAGTATTTTGATCAGGATAGCATTGAAAGTGTAGATTGCTCTGGGTAGCATTGACATTTTATCTATGTTAATTCTTCCGATGCATGAGCATGGAATATTTTTCCATCTTTTTGTGTCTTCCTCAATGTCTTTC
>NW_023249360.1:0-1142 GCF_002007445.2 Ailuropoda melanoleuca | reverse complement strand
ACATTAGAGGTTTAAAAGAAAAGTGGTCTTGAAGTGGAAAAACTAATTCTACCTTCTGAATTTAGTACAAACTGGTTTTATGCTATGATAAGTNCTATGATAAGGTAAAATTTAGTAGCTGGCAATTCCTGCTTTCCTATTGCACCTCCCATACCACATAGAAATTTCTGTTCCTATACCCAACTGGGAAATACAGAAGGCTCTTTAGTTATTTCATTGTAATAGCATCATAGCCTACAAAATCTGTAATAATTCTGTGAGGGTTAAAAAATGGGATATTGGATTTGATCTCCAGCAATATGGTGGATGAGACTCAATGAACAATCCTATCATTTATGTCAATGAAAACATCTGAAAACAATATTTTAAGTCTTTTTAAATGTGCCTGTTATCTGTCAAGAAGACAGGAACTTGTCAGATACCAAAAACAGTGTGACTAGGAGAGATAAATAAGCACTCAAGCTGGATTTCACTCTGGAGGCTTCTGCAAAACACCCGTGAGCTTGAGATTCATTTTGAGAACCGTGAGGGTATAGGAGGCTCTGCTTGAGTCTGCTCAGCTTGGGAGAAGTCTCACAGGGGACATCATCCTCCCTCACCTACATGGGGAAGCTCGAACCCAATGTGATGGTGAATTTGAGGTCAACCAGCCCTGCAGAGGGAGCCTGCAACAAAACCTGATCTGTCTGTTCTGTAGTGTTCCTGGAGGAAGAAAGAGTCTCCACTAAAAATGTGTCCCGGATTGTTAAGATTCTAAGCACGTGGTAGGAGCAAATTCCAATCCTATCTGAGAAAACTCACATTCACCTCCAACAATTCCCAAAGATAAAGTTTCAGGGAAGAGCTCACTGTTGCCAAAAAAACAAAACCAACCAAACAAACAAACACAAAAACCACAACACGCACAAGGAAACAGATTTCAAAAATTTGCATTATCAGAAAATAAAATAAAGTATTCTCAATATCTATGAAGTTAAAGAGGTAGGAAATAAACAAGTAACTGTTTATGAACAAAATTTTCATTATCAGAAAATAAAATAGAAGATATATTCAATATCTCGGAAGTTAAATAGGAAGTAGGAAATATAAAACAAGTAACTCTTTATAATATGAATAGGTTTTAATAAGTACCAAATTGAACT
>NW_023249359.1:0-2444 GCF_002007445.2 Ailuropoda melanoleuca | reverse complement strand
CGTTCTTGGCGACTCCCATTTTACAAACGAAGGGACAGTGGTGAGTTTCATCGAGGAGTTAAAGAGTCAGTGAGGGATACATCTGAGATGTGAAGGTAGGACTTCTAACTCAGAATCCAGTGTTCTTACCAATATCCTGGGAGTAACGGCCATGAAAATGTGCCTCTCAGAGCTCCTGCTGCAGGAAGCATAACAGACCGATGGTCACGAGTGCTGGCTCCAAGTTGACCTCTGCATTCACGTCCACACATGCTTCCCCTGGGTCGCTCCAGGCAATGACCTGGCTCGTCAGGGTCGTGATGCAGCCCAGTGCCATGAGATGGGGGCACGCTTCCTGGCTACTTTAGCTTGCAGACTCCAAGTTGCCCACCCAAGATTTTCTTAGAACTGTACTGAACTGTACTGCACGCAGCCTGAGCTTCTCCTCAGCCAGCTCTCCTTCCTTCCCCCTCTCCTTCAGAGGGCTCAGCCCTGCATCGTGTTGTATAGACTGTCCCTGCCTCCATTGGCTCTCTTCTTTTTCCCACANTCCTTCAGAGGGCTCAGCCCTGCATCGTGTTGTATAGACTGTCCCTGCCTCCATTGGCTCTCTTCTTTTTCCCACACAGACATGAAGCCCAATAAATCTCTTGCATGTCTCATTCTGTCTTGTGAGCTACTCCCGAATGAATGTGCCAGCTCCCCCCGCCCCCACTTCCCCTATGAAATGGTGAGTTCTAATGTCAATTCATGACCTGGAGGAATATTTTTCATGGACTCAATGTTTTCGGGGCTTCCCTGGAGAGGAGGAATAAAAATGGCAAAGAATGAAAGAAATAAGGGGGAGGGAGGCAGAATGGCTCTATGCCATGGTCCTTGCCTCCAAGGTAAGACTACCGCACGTGGAACGTTGAGGAGATACAAGACAGCTGTACCATTAACCAAATTATCAACAGCCAACTTACATGTGGAATACGGTGAGCATTGTAGAAATCAAAAGAGATAAATATTAAGAGACCTGGAGTTTTCGAGAAAGGTGAGTTGTCACGGCAAAGGGAGAATGCTGGAAAATGGGCTTTGAAGGATAAGTAGGATCTTTATAACTATCACGTAGGCGAAGGGACATTGAGGGAAGCATTGCATGTGGAGCCAATAGGACAGTCCTGGGAAACAGGGAGATGAGCTGCATGAATTTGGGCATTTTTTTTAAAGGTTAATACACCTCTCTGGGCTGGAGTGAAAATGTATAAAATGGGAGGTAATACTATTATCTGCTTCACAGGGCTTTTATATGGGTTAAAGACTTCATATTTTTTAAGCATTTAGAACAGCTCTTGGGAAGAGCAAGCACAATTTAAGTGTTTGTTAAATAAATTGGTGGAATGAATTAAACATGATTCCAAACTTGAAAATGCGAGTGATTGAAAGGGTGTTGGTGCCACTGACAAAGACAGAAAAAGGAGCAGATGAAGTTTGTTTGGCTACAGGAGATAGAATTTTTGGATAGGACTGGTTGGGGGGAGGAGAGCTGAAACGTAACTGTCAACAAAGGTGGGTTCTGGGATCCAGATTTCAGATTCATTGGCGTTAGCTATGGAGCTGAACCAAGAGTTAAAAATCTCATGACTGAACCACAGGAGGGCATCTCCACGCTGGCTGGAAGGAGTTCCTCAGAGCTGGTCCCAGTCTCGCTCTGGGGACACGGGGCAGTCCAGTGGCTCCTAAGCTAATAATCTGTGTGATACCTTTGTTAATATGTAAAGTAATCCAGCAGGTAAGGAAATGACTAATATCTAACAGTTCATTTAGCTTTTGAAGCTCTCCATCCGTATTTCCCAATTTTCTTTCTCAAGCAAGGCTGTCTGCGGAAAATCTGCACGAAGGAGGCTGTAATATTTAATTCATTCACATCCTGCCACACCATAGCCTGGATTGGTTTATTATGTTGGTTCACAGGCATTCGGACAAAACAGATAGTATTTTAAACATAATGACGAACCAGGCTTCCCGCTCTATATACTCCAGTTTCAAATGAGGAATTTTCAGACTTCCTTTGACCATGTCGTTGAGAAACGTCATTTATGTCACAGCATGACACATGTACCTAAAAGTGAAACCATTACAAAGTATAATGCACTTCAGTACCTTCTTTTCTCTTCTAATCCATTCCAGTCTATTGTATTTATTTTCAAGAGAGCCCTTTGCCACCCACTAAACCCATTTTGTGGCCACTGATGGGTCCTGACCTGCCATTTGAGGGGCAGTGGCTCAGCCTATATGGCCATCGACTGTAGCCTGAGCCCTAGTAAGCCGGCAGAGACTTAACTTCTCAGGTGAGTAGTTGAAGGTCAAGGCACACTTGCTGCTCCGCTGAGTTTCACCTTGAGTCCTATTCTAGCAATCACGCTCTTGCTTTGTCTCTTATCTTCCAATTCCAATACCAGATCACTATTTGAGGCCCCAGC
>NW_023249358.1:0-8823 GCF_002007445.2 Ailuropoda melanoleuca | reverse complement strand
TAATAACAGTAAAGTATAAGTATAAATTCTCAAAGGCTATGTACTTCAACACGTTGATGGTGATTGCATGTAGATTACATGGTTAAGAATTATTTTATTTTTTACGTATCTCTTTTCTTAATGTCACCTTAATATTTTTTCATTCTGAATACACATTACTTTAATAATTGGAAAAATGGTGGTAGTTCCATAAATCGTAAAGCAAATCACAACTAAAATTTGGTCAATTAAACATTTACCATTTAGTATATTTGCAATGAGATATACTGTGAAATTATTAGTTTAGTCATAATAACTTATATTACTGATATAATTATTATTATTATGATACAATACAACATTGTTAATTCTGAGTCCAATAATTTTGATGTTAGCAAGAAGGTTATCTTTGCCTTATTTTTAATAAAAGAAGGATTTTCTAAGCAATCTGATAGGATTCCCAGGCTTATCAGGGTTCATTAACATACTCATAAGACGCTCTTGAGGAGCATATTGGGCTTGTTGAAATCCTTAATAATCTTCATTTGCATACAATTATTTTACACACATTTATTTTACATACTGAAGCCTATGCCAAAACACGAACCCAAATCTCATTTTTCTCATAAAGTGCTTGTGACTAAGAAAATGTGACAGATTATTTGTTGATTCTGCACATATTGTAATTGAAGAGTAAAAGGTCACGCTGCCTCTATGTATACACCAGGGGGTGATTTTTTAGGTATCCAGAAAATTCCCCTAGCCTTCAGCATTATCCTCCACTTCTGCCTGATGTCTAGGATTTTTTTTTCCTACATGAGAACTGTCTTTCATCTAGAACTAGAACTAGAGTTTCAAATATAAATATTCGGGGACAGGATCCCATTGAATTAATCACATTAAAGTAGAACTTACTGATGGAAGATTTTCTGAGAATAGTATTTGCTTGTTTGTTTCTTGGCTTATTTGAATCAGGAGTGTATCAGGGGTGGGTAGGGGTGTGGTCCCTGAGGTAGATGAATAGGAAGCACAGCAGGAAAAATACAGTTAGAGAGAAACACAAAAGAAAATTGGCAATTAGCATGAAGGTTTCTGCACACATTTACTTGGGCCTTGTTGATCAACTTGCTCAAGAATTCAAAGCAACATCTAATTAAAGATGGTGGAGTAAATGCATGCTTATTCACTCCTTCCTAGCTAGCCCCAAATAAATAATGGAAAGTAGAAAAATACCATCCTCAATGAAATAAGGAAATGGCCATAGCCCATTTTTTAAGCCTTTATAGAAATGGGAATTCTATCCTAAAACAGATAAAGAAACTCGGGGCTACCCATAATATCCTCAGACCTTGAGCAGGAAACAGATTTAAATTCAGCAGTCATTATTGCCCTATCTCAGAGCCTTGGTTTCGACCTTTGAGCTCTAGAGCATTATCACCCTTTGAAAGAATTGAGAAGTATCCTTCTAGAAGCCCAAAATTATAGGAAGGTGCAACACCAATAATGCCATTTCCACTTGACAATGTCCCAACCACCCAGCATAGTGAGAATGATGGGGGAGGTGGGAAGAGGGGGGACAGGTAGAAGCTGTCATTTCAAAGATGTTCCTGGCTCTTAGAAGCCCCAAACTGAGGGAACATGTGCTCCTAGAGCAAAGGAAGAAAAGTGAGGGAAGATGTGCTAACCATGTCTGATTTGAGATGTTTGGGTCAACCAAGTCCAGTATGAGTACAGATTTCCAGTTTTAATCCCCTCTCCATGATGTGGAAGAAATCAGCACAGGACCCATGCATAGATACTGGGAGTAAAAATACAAAGGAAAGAAACAAGAAAGTAGAATAAAAGCTGGAATATGCATAAAAAAGGAGACTTACTCATTTAAAAAACCCAAGGAACCTTTTTAAATGGCATTTCATAATCTCAAAGTAATCACCAGCAATGTGATTTATTACTCTATTTTCTTTTTAAAGGAAAGCTCAACAAGGAGGCTCAAGGATTCAAAGAAGAAATTATAAGACAACACCAGGAAACCAAAAGCAAGCTGGATGTGCACAGGAAAGCCAAGAAGCACAAAACAAAAAAATATTAGGGAGATGAAAAAACTCACTAGAAACAACAGAAAATAGAACAAGTATGACTAAAGCCTCTTCTCTGGGCCTCTCAATGCAAATTCAAAATGAATAAAGAACAAAGACATACCAATTATTATGGAGAACATGTAGACTTATGACCCAGGGATACAGCGTATAAACAGCACAATAAACCTGAAAAAGGAGGCGGAAAGATAAAACAGGAGAAAACTTTCCTGAAATAAATTTGTTAAAATGCAAATGAAAGTACACAGTGTCTGGGAGAAACATAATTGAAACGGAATGATCAACAATGAGGCATATCCTGAAATTCAAGAATAAAGAACAGAATTATATAGGTATGCAGGTTGAAAAAAAAGACACCTACAAAAATTTTTAAAAACGAAAAATATTGGATTGATTTCAGACTTCTCCACAACTACACCCCTGCTGGAAAACCATGAGTTGTTATTTATTAAAAAACAAATACACAAAAAACCCAAACAAACAAATAAAAAAAACAACTCTGACAGTTGGAAGGGAGCAGGGGAGCCAGGAAAGTATAACCGAGAATTTTATACCCAGCAAAGCTTTTCTTCTTTAAGTATAAAGGCAAAGACCAGTTCTCAAGCACATAAGACTTCAGGGTTCAGGACTAGAACAACAAAGATCTCTTGAAGAGGAGCTCTAGTAGATGCATTCCAGTCAGAAAAGATACATCAAAGTAAGTTATTCAGGAATGGAAAAGAGAAAGTAAACAGTGAGCATGAGCAGTCACCACTCTGTCAACACAGCATTACGTTCAAGTCACTTTGGGAATTACAATTACAAAACAGAATGTAAACGCTATTACTAATAATAATAGCAGAAGTACTAATAATATAAGCCTANAGTCACCACTCTGTCAACACAGCATTACGTTCAAGTCACTTTGGGAATTACAATTACAAAACAGAATGTAAATGCTATTACTAATAATAATAGCAGAAGTACTAATAATATAAGCCTAAAAAAAAAGATAAGAAAGGAGAGAAGCCAAGTGTGCTTATTGCCTCTTCCTTCATAAAAGGGAGTCAATTGATAACGTGCTAAAATAATAAATATATGCAGACATTTTAATGTTGTATGAACTTTCTACTTAAATTTTGGGAACACTTTCAGGAACACTTTACTCTTCTGATAGAGAAAGACATATCTGCATTTTAACAATTCCTTCACTTTCACTGCCATTCATTTGGTTCTGTTAAATTCAAGCACAATTAGGGGCACCGGGGTGGCTCAGGTCATGGTCCAGGGGTCTCAGGGTCTCGGGGAGATCAAGCCCCCATTGGGCTCCCTGCTCAGCATGGAGAGTCTGCTTCTCCCTCCCTCTCTGCCCTTTCCCCTCAACTCATGACTGTGCGCTCTCCCCCTCTAATAAAAAATAAAATATTTTTCAAAAAATTCAAGCACAATTACAACTAAACTTGGAAAAGTAAAAATAGCAGAGATAGTTTGATCTGATTTTCTGACCAGTCTTTCTACCCTTAAACAAGAGGCTGTGGAACATAGTGGTTAATGGCACAGCCTCTGGGGACACGTTTCAAATTGTGAACTCACCTACCATTAATACTTTGGTACACAAGCTGCTTCGCTTTGCTGTGTTTCCATTTCTTTCTTAGAAAAGTAAGGATAAAGATAATATTTGCTTCATAGGATTCTTCAAAAGATGAAAATGTCCAAGTGCTATCATAGTGCCTGGCATATTGTACATGCTAAGTATGTCATTTGCACGTGTCATTTTATCTTTCTTACTTTTAGTTTAGCTAATGTGTTTTTAACATATTAATATTTTGATTAATATATATACCATTATTCATAAAAAGTAAACATTTTTAAGCCAGTGAGAGGCAAAACCAGGACACAACCAAATTTCCTGGCACTATTTTCAGTTTCCTGCTTTATTTATTGAACCATGTCATCATGACCCTTCAGGAGAATTTTCTCCACTATTTATTGGTGTATAGCAGTTCAGCATGGCTGAGAGGTTAAAAATCCATCTGTTGCATGAATATTTCCTTTGGTCAATTATGTTTTTTCCATCCATCTGCATGGTTTGAAAGTTAATGGAAAATCGGTGCTGAGTTTGGGGTAGTTCACCCTTGTATTTGATATTTTATTTTACATTTTCTTCTTCATGTCATCCCCAGTGCATTTCAAATATGAGAGGTAAACTTTTTGACAATAAAGTTAATGGGAACATTAACTACCTTTAACTACATAGTGGGTGTTTGAAAAGAAAATGATTCAAAAATAACTTACAAGCCATACATAACTCTAACTCATTTTGTTAAAGGACACTCTTAAGATCAATTCTAACACTGAGAAACTTCCCTCTGTTCCTCTAAATTAATATATCTTTAGTAGTCTTTATGACTACTGCATTTTAAGAGCAGTTCTTGAAATTAATTTGGTGCCATCATTCCATTGTTAATTAGATATGAAACAACCCCAAAGTGTTTGACATCTGCAGATACCTGCCCATCTCATGTGAAATTCTAGAACTCATAATTGGTTAAGCATGGAACAGTATATTCACATGGGCTAACGGTATAAATACGTGATGCTATAGGGATGTAAGCTTGCTAGCTCAGCAATGAAACTATGAAGTTCTGAAATAAATCAAATTTTTTAAAGATTTTACTTATTTATTTGAGAGAGAGAGCCAGCACAGGGGGAGGGGGGGGGAGGGAGAGGCGAGAGAGAGAATCTCGAGCAGATTCCATCCTGATAGTGGAGTTGGATGTGGGGCTCGATCTCATGACCCTGAGATCATGAACTGAGCTCTAACCAAGAGTTGGATGCTTGACAGACTGAGCCACCCAGGCACCCCTGAGATAAAATGAAACTTGAATGAACATGCCAAGAACTGGGACATGAAATGAACATATCACAGAACTTACTATTCCATTCCCTTCCACTCTGAGCACTCTGACATTCAAGGTCTTGGTTTCATTGATATAGTCCAGTCATACAAAGGGACAATATTTGAAGGTGCAGAGTGAATGAAAGTAGGGATTGTAGTAAAGGTAAGGAGAGGGAAAACAGAAATAAAAGAAGCAGTTTGGGGAGCTACAACTGCTTCTCCTCTCCTCCACTTCCCCACCTTGATAGAAATGTAGGTGGGAAGATCAGAACACAAGGTACACGTGGACCTCTCTGCTTTACAAGGAAATCAACAGTGGAGAAAGCTGGCCTTGAAACAAAGAGTGGAACGCTTGTGCAAGAAAACAAAACCTTGGGTGTTTGAGCCTTTCGCAGAAGGTGTATAGATTCTGGGCTGGTTTTATTATNAAGGTGTATAGATTCTGGGCTGGTTTTATTATTTGTGATTTTTGAAGTGGATGAACTTCTTTTTATTTTCTGGAACTCTTCACACCTGAGTACCTTATCCAACGGGTATCGAGACCCGTATCTTTCGGTATCATTTCTAAGGAGGCCTGTTAAGTATTGAGAAAATAGCCAGCGTTTTTTTAACTTGGCATAGTTTGTGAAGGAGTTGAACTATTGTCTGACTAGATCTGGAGGTTTTTACTTTTCTCAGACTGTCTGGAAATGTCTATATTTAGCTTTCCATCAGGTAGCTTCCTAATATCTTTCATGCCCATATGGTATAATAACAATAAAATAAACCAGCCACCATTGCCGTGGAAACAAGCACAGATGTTATGAAATATGTCTACCAAAAGTGCCCACCAATGAACAGATCTGTATTTCTTCAATTAATTCAAATATTTTGCTGTCAGCTCTTTCCCTTTGAAGCCACAGATTGTTTTTCATCCTCAGATTCACTTTCTTCCTAATAATAGAAACAGATATGTCTGTTTGGTCCCACTGTCTCAAGATCCAGAAACAAGATTCCTTTTGAAAATCCCAAGCTATGGAATAATTCATCTGTAATCACCATTTGGTGCCTTTTATCCTCTCAATAAAGGTCACGTCATAGTCATATGAATGCCATAGCTCTTCTTTTTCTATATCAAGCATGTTCTTCTGGAAGCCTTTCTCCTGGATGGGCCAAAATATATATTTCCATTTAATAACTGTTCAGAATCTTACACAGCTCTGTTCTATCAATTATGCAAACACCACCTAACATTTTTCTTACATTCATCCAATATGCATGTTTTTCTCCAAATATTACTGTGAACCAGAAGACCACAGGCCTTTTTTTCCCTCCTCTCTTCATGTGGATATGGTGCCCAAACTGTGATATGGGAAATAGATTTTACCTGCCTAGATTCTAGTTTGGGAACGGATTGAATTTTCTCTCCCAACTCTTAGCTCGTGCTAAAGGAATATCAATCAAGACATACGACATAAGGCAGAAGCTTAACCCTGAAAGAAACTACCGTGTGAATTTATTTGATGGCATAAGGAAATTATTTTAGAGGGAGTATAGTTTTATTAATAATGTATTAGAAATATTAATACACATGGATTAAGTTTTTTAAATCGCTGATAAAATTCACATGAACGTGAATGAACTTGAGTCTCTCAGAAGTCACATGGCTGGGGAGTAAAAAGGCTCAAAGACAATGTGAGTTAATGCAACAGCTGAGAATGAAGCTTTTTTCTTTTTTTTTTAAGATTTTATTTATTTATTAGAGAGAGAGAGTGTGAAAGAGAGAAAGCACGAGAGGGGGAAAGAGTCTGAGAGAGAAGCAGACTCCCTGGTGAGCAGGGAGCCCAATGCAGGGCTCGATCCCAGGACTCTGGGATCATGACCTGAGCCAAAGGCAGATGCTTAACCAACTGAGCCACCCAGACGCCAGAGAATGAAGCTTTAATAGTGCTCTTCTCTTGACCAAATGGCAGCTCTCTGGAGAACTCAGAAGACAAGCTGCTCACACACAGGTGCTGAGAACAACTCACCACCTCCTGACAACCCCCAGTTGAGTTGAGCCCCAAATAAGAGAAGATAAAATTGTTACCGTATCTCCCCTGTGTGTCTGGTTTCTGTGCTCTGGAAAGCAAATCCACAGAAGACACAGATCTAGGCTTTACGGGTTTTGTCATGTGGCAGGGAATTTGAAACCTAATCACATGAATCAGCCTCATAATGCTGTTAGAGGTCTGTATCAACAAACGCTGATTTTGACCATTAGTGGGGCTAACGTGAGATTAGANACCATTAGTGGGGCTAACGTGCGATTAGAGATTGTTATAAATTATCACCCTTTAACCATATAATAATTCTTAACATGCTTAGAATTTAGTGTTACAGTTACTAAATTCTTCTTATGAGATGCAAATTCACATTTCTTAAGGAAATTTGTAGCTTAAATTATTTCGCTAGAAGAAATCTTATTTTCAAAGTATGTAAACAACGGTTTCAGTTTAGGTGGGAGAAAATGCTAATGTGTGTTTACGGAGTTTTATTGATGTTTCTTGTGTATAACTCAGAAACCAGAGTCAGTGTTATTTAGGAAAGATGAGACATAATGTGTTCTTTATGGAAATTTTGCCCCAGAATTTCAATGCAGTCATGATCAAGGAATTCACAAGTTTCTGTCTTCTGGGACATCTGGAGCTACAAATCATGCCTCTGGATTTGATTTCTTAACAAATGTCTGAAACTCGTAAAGGTCATTGCATGACAACCTCCCAGAATTCTTAAATATCTTAGCCCCCAAATTTCTGTATACTAATACTACACTGAATCAATGGCAAATGAAGCAGACTCTGGGAATTCTATGAGGTCAGGCAAAGATTAAACACTTCTGTTAGAATTTTAATCTTTTAGACTCTTCTCGTTTATAGAGAAAAGCATATACATCGTGTTTAACATCAAAAGGGTCATTTTGCAATGCTGGTACAATGCGTAATTAAGAGTTAGCACTAGGACATTCTATATGGTCACATGATCTATCAAGACGTTCACTCTGGGCTTGGGGACTGAACGGAGAAGAGAAAAATGGATCATTGCTAGCTGATAATGTGTGAGCAGATGGAAAGCAGTGCAACCATGGGCATGGTAAAGACAGCTGGATCAGGTTGCCTGGCTGAAGGAACGGCAAAACTGGGTTTCTTGGGGGAAAGAAAATTCATCTAATCTGGCTAGTGTGGCCTGTGGTGGCAGGGGGTGGGTCATAAGNGGGTCATAACGCACAGAGCTTGTCTGTGACCCTGACTATCAGTCAAGGAGCAGGAATCTAGTCTGTGGCTCCCTCAGGGAACGTTGTGGCACCCAATTGCGCTGACTGGGGCTGGTGTCATCCAGCAGGCCAAACAGAAATTTGGAGGTATTCAGAAAAAGAGTCTGAGGACCATACCGATGCATAACACCATCCACAAAGAATGATTCCTGCAGGGGAAGCTATCGAAAGCCACAGGATCCCTACCCTGGTGGAGAAACAAAAGCATTCTCAGTGACCACCTGCCATGTCCTCAGCTAAATAAGAAAGTTGTCTTGAAGAGCTTCGAACCCAGCCTGCTTCTCCTCTTCCTGTACTCTCCAGTCTGTTCACTGCAGCAAGAGAGATTCTTTCAAAACCTAAGTCAGATCTGGTCAGTCCTCTGTTCAAAACCTACAGTGACTCCTCTTCCACTCAGAGTGAACATCAAAGTCCTCACAGCGGCTCCAAGGCCTGGCTGTTGCCCGCCCCGCCCAGCTCAGCCTGCTTCTGCCACTCTTGCTGTTGCCATGAGTTACCCAATGCAGAACCTTCGCAAGGTCTTTTCTCTCTGACCAGAGTGTTCTTCCCAATGCCCGTTGGCTACATCTGCCAACCTT
>NW_023249357.1:399-807 GCF_002007445.2 Ailuropoda melanoleuca | reverse complement strand
GTACATTAAAAGGATTATCCATCATGACCAAGTGGGATTCATACATGGGATGCAAGCGTGGTTCAACATTCTCAAATCAATCAGTGTGATACTTCATGTCAACAAGAAAAGACTCAGGAACCATATGATCCTCTCAATTGATGCAGAAAAAGCATTTGACAAAATACAGCATCCTTTCCTGATTAAAACCCTTCAGAGTGTAGGAATAGAGGGTACATTTCTCAATCTCATAAAAGACATCTATGAAAAGCCTACTGCAAATATTATTCTCAATGGGGAAAAGATGGAAGCCTTAAAGCCTTTCCCTTAAGATCAGGAACACGACAAGGATGCCCACTCTCGCCATTATTATTCAACATAGTACTGGAAGTCCTTGCAACAGCAATCAAATGACAAAAAGGGATCAAA
>NW_023249357.1:0-230 GCF_002007445.2 Ailuropoda melanoleuca | reverse complement strand
CCAGAAATCAGTTGCATTTCTATACACGAATAACGAGACTGAAGAAAGAGAAATTAGGGAATCCATCCCATTTACAATAACACCAAAAATCATACGTTACCTTGGAATTAACTTAACCAGAGACGTGAAGGACCTATAGTCTAGAAACTATAAATCACACTTGAAAGACGTTGAGGAAGACATAAAAAGATGGAAAAATATTCCATGCTCATGGATTGGAAGAATTAACA
>NW_023249356.1:1339-1421 GCF_002007445.2 Ailuropoda melanoleuca | reverse complement strand
TTCCCTTGCTAGGTTAGGGAAGTTTTCAGCTACAATTTGTTCAAATATCTCTTCTAGACCTCTGTTTTTCTTCACCCCCTCT
>NW_023249356.1:0-1143 GCF_002007445.2 Ailuropoda melanoleuca | reverse complement strand
TTTCCTGATAGATACATGGTTCTTGATTGCTGTGACTATATTGTATGTAAACAGTATATGGAATCTAAGCTTTTGGGTTTTGTTTTAATAGTTTCCTAGTATGTATTCCTACTGTATGTATTCATACTCGTACCCTCAGCAAGCTATTGGAATAACACTTGAATCTCTTCAGGTTTTTAGTAAATGTTTTGAGTCACTGAAGTTGCAAGGAGGGTGATAGCAGTGTTGTTTAGAAATACATTTACTATCCAAGTATGTTCCTCTTAAGTTTTGTGGGTTTGAACAAAGAGGAAGATCTAGGATTCTTTTGAACTACAGAGCGTTATTATTAGACCCAGTGGAGACCTGAGAAACTAATGGTTCTCGAACAGACTTCTGGAGAACTTTGCAAAGTTGTGGGACTCCCAAACTCAGATACTTCTCTATCTATAGATTTGGGTTGATGCTCTGGAATCTACTGTCTTAATTAGGATTCCAGGTAATCCTGGTACAGTAGAAAGTGTTTCNAATCCTGGTCCAGTAGAAAGAGTTTGAGAAACTTTGATATAATTTATCTTCCTCATTTTAGAGAAGGAAATAAATGCAAAGAAACTAAATGACTAACCAGTACTCCAGAATGAGCCGCTGGAGGATTAGTGTAGTTTTTCTGATTCCTGGTTCTTCGTTCTTTATATGAACGTGAAAGAGGACCAAGTACCAACTGCGTTGAGATTTTATCGGGATATTAGTCATTCTCAAATAGTTGTTTTTGATGTGTGAGCTCATTGGTAGTGAATAGTTGGATCACTTACTTGTCCTTTTAGCAAATAGTCAAATGAATATTTAAGGATGGGAAGTTGAGGTTTTAAAGGTATTGTTAGTGTCAGTGCTGTGGTGGATAGGGTAGTGTGCCTATAACATTAGGGTAGATGATAGGCAGGTGCTAGTNCCTATAACATTAGGGTAGATGATAGGTAGGTGCTAGCCTGGCATGATTAGAAGGTACCAAGGTGTAGGTCTTGTTCCCAAATTACGACTTTTTTTTCATCTGCAGTTCTCACTGTTGAATTCATTCCTTTAGAATAAGCTAAGTGTTGGATTCCCTCATTTAAAATGGGAATATTCCCAGAGGAATGTCCTTTATCTGTATATCAGGTTAATACT
>NW_023249355.1:0-1134 GCF_002007445.2 Ailuropoda melanoleuca | reverse complement strand
TCGTACCCGGTCCCGGAATCCTTCCCCCGACCTGGTTTGTCCCCTGAGGGAGGTCGCCGGGGCCGAAGGGGCTGTCCGAGTCCACGCACCCTTCTCCCTACGGGACCTCTCCCAGATAGAAAAGTGCCTGGGCTCTTTCTCGGCCAACCCAGACAATTTCATTAAGGAATTCCAGTATTTGGCCCAGGCCTACGACCTTACCTGGCACAACTTACATGTTGTCCAGACCACCACCCTCACCACTGAGGAGAGGGAGCGTGTCCAGGCTGCCGCCCGAGAGCANTCCGCCCGAGAGCATGCTGATCAGGTCCATCTTACTGATGACACCATGCCGGTTGGTGCTCAGGCAGTCCCAGCAGTGGAACCTGGCTGGGACTACCAGAACGGCCAAGATGGCTGCCAGCACCGCGACTGCATTATCCAATGTCTTATCGCTAGAATGAGGGCGGCCTCCAATAAGGCTGTTAACTGATAAGATCAGGGAGATTATTCAGACCCCTGATGAAAACCCTGCCGTATTCCTTAACCGACTGACCGAGGCTTTGACTCAGTTCACCCACTTAGATCCAGCCTCTCCGGCAGGGGCCACGGTCCTGGCCACTCATTTCCATCTCCCAATTGGCGCCGGACATTTGGAAAAAGTTAAAAAAGGCCGAGGAGGGCCCCCAGACCCCCATTTCCGACCTGGCGAAAATGGCATTTAAAGTCTTTAACTCCCGAGAGGAGGCGGCTGAACTTAAACGGCAGGCCAGGCTCCAGCAGAAGGTTTTGCTACAGACCCAGGCCTTGGTAGCAGCCCTGCGGCCGGCCGGCCGGCTCCGGGAGCCAACAGAGAGGGGCAGCCAGCCGTACCCCTCCGGGGGCCTGCTTCAAATGCAGAGCCAAGGGACACTGGGCTCGTCAATGCCCCAACCCAAAGGCGCCAACTCGACCGTGTCCTCAGTGCCACATGATGGGACCTTGGAAATCAGATTGTCCTAAACTCAGGGAATCCTCAGTGCCTCTACACGGGGGCAACCCCGAGATGGTAAGTCCGGCCTTCCAGCTGCTCGGGTTGGAGGATGATTGACGGAGCCCAGACTCGGACACCCCTCTCACCCAGGCCGAGCCCAGGGTCACGCTCCAGGTAGCAGG
>NW_023249354.1:1137-2411 GCF_002007445.2 Ailuropoda melanoleuca | reverse complement strand
CTGATTTCTGAGCATTGATTTTGTTTCCCACCACATTACTGAATTGCTCTATAAGTTCTAGTAGTTTGGGGTGGAGTCTTTTGGATTTTCCATATAGAGTATTGTGTTATCCACAAAGACAGTTTGACTTCTTCTTTGCTAATTTGAATACATTATATCCCTTTTTGTTGTCTGATTGCTGTTGCAAGGACTTCTAGTACTATGTTGAATAATAATGGCGAGAGTGGGCATCTTTGTTGTGTTCCTGATCTTAAGGGAAAAGCTGAAGCTTTTCCCCTTTGAGAATTATATTCGCTGTAGGCTTTTCATAGATGGTTTCTATGAAATTGAGGAATGTAACCTCTATCCCTACACTCTGAAGGTTTTTAATCGGGAAAGGATGCTGTATGTTGTCAAATGCTTTTTCTGCATCAACTGAGAGGATCATATGGTTCTTGAATCTTTTCTTGTTGATATGATCTATCACACTGATCAATTTGTGAATGTGGAACCACCCTTGCATCCTAGGGATGAATCCCACTTGGTCATGATGGATAATCCTTCTAATGTACTGTTGGATCCTATTAGCTAGGATCTTGTCAAGAATTTTGGTGTCCATATTCATCAGGGATATCAGTCTGTAAATCTTCTTTTTGGGTCGTTGCCTGGTTTGGGGATCAAGGTAATANGGGGTCTTTGCCTGGTTTGGGGATCAAGGTAATACTGGCCTCATAGAATGAGTTTGGTAGTTTTCCTTCTGTTTCTATTTTTTGAAAGAGCTTCAGGAGAATAGGTATTATTTCTTCTTTGAATGTTTGGTAGAATTCCCCGGGGAATCCGTCAAGCCCTGGACTCTTATTTTTGGGGAGGTTTTTGATCACTGCTTCAATCTCTTCATAATTAATTGGTCTGTTTAAATAATCAATTTCTTCCTGTTTCAGTCTTGGTAGTTTATAGGTTTCCAGGAAGGCATCCATTTCTTCCAGGTTGTTTAATTTATTGGCATAAAGCTGTTGATAAAAGTTTCTAATGATCCTTCCTATTTCATTGGTGTTGGTTGTGACCTCTCCCCTTTCATTCATAATTTTATTAATTTGGGTCCTTTCTCTATTCTTTTGAATAAGTCTGGCCAGTGGCTTATCGATCTTATTTATTCTTTCAAAGAACCAGCTTCTAGTTCTGTTTATCTGCTCTACTGGGCTCCTGGTTTCTAATTCATTGATCTCTGCTCTAATCTTGATCAACTGCTTTCTCGTGCGTGGTTAGGCCTGTTCTTCTGTTCTTAGCTCCTGCTT
>NW_023249354.1:464-856 GCF_002007445.2 Ailuropoda melanoleuca | reverse complement strand
TTCAAAGCATTGCGGTCTGAGAATATGCAGGGAATAATTTCAGTCTTTTGGTATCAGTTGAGACCTGTTTTGTGACCCAGTATATGGTCTATTCTGGAGAAAGTTCCATATGCATTCGAAAAGAAGGAGTATTCTGTTGTTCTGGGGGTAGTGTTCTGTATATATCAATGAGGTCCATCTGGTCTAGTGTATCATTCAAAGCAAGTTTCCTTGTTGATTTTCTGCTTAGGTGATCTGTCTATTGCTGATAGTGGAGTGTTGAGGTTCCCTACTATTAACGTATTATCATCTATATGTCTCTTTATTCTGGTTAAGAGTTGGCTTGTGTATCTAGCTGCTCCCCTGTCTGGGGCATAGATATTTATATCTATGGATATAATAGATATAAAGGG
>NW_023249354.1:0-431 GCF_002007445.2 Ailuropoda melanoleuca | reverse complement strand
TGTTGGATACACCCTTTAAGAATAATATAGTGTCCTTCTGTATCTCTAACTACAGTCTTTAGTTTAAAATCTAATCTGTCTGATATGAGAATTGCTACCCCAGCTTTCTTTTGAGGTCCATTGGCATGAAAAAGTGGTATGCCATCCCTTCACTTTCATTCTGGAGGTATCTTTAGGTTCAAGATGAGTCTCTTGTAGACAGCAAATGGATGGGTCATGTCTTTTTATCCAATCTGCAACCCTCTGGTGCTTTATGGGAGCATTTAGGCCATTCACATTGAGAGTGATTATTGAAAGATATGATTTTAATGATGTCATGTTGCCTGTGAAGTCTCTGTTTCTACGGATTGTAAATATCTATTCTGTATCACTCTTGGGGCCTTTTTACTTTTATAGAACACCCCTTAATATCTCCTGTAGGGCTGGTTTTG
>NW_023249353.1:0-2657 GCF_002007445.2 Ailuropoda melanoleuca | reverse complement strand
GAGAAGCATTCAAAACTTTTCTAAGACATAAAGCGTCTTTTTTTCTTTTCTGGTTTGATTTCTTTTTTTCTGTTTTTCTTTATTTCTTCCNTTTTTCTTTCTTTCTTCCTTTTTCTGGTCAGTGGCAGAAAAATAAAGGACTTGTGTTTCCTGTAGGCCTGGAAACAGTGAATCAGATTTTTTTTGTTTAAAACCTGAAAATCTCAGGCAGGAGTTGAAAGTCTCTGGACAGAGCTCAACGCCGTGTTTAAGGGCGTGGGGTGATGCCCCTTCCTGACGGGCCATTCCACAGGAGAGTGGGTGGCTACACACGGAGACTGATTTGAGCGGGACCAGGAGGGTAGCCTGACTCAAATCACCGCCGTGGCACAGTGGGTACTGATGCTTCCCGCTTGCCTTTCCTGTCCCGAGGGACGTTTTCATGATTCAACACCTGGTTATTATTCACAGAAGAAAGACCGTATGTAGTGCGTGTGGGCTCTGCCTCCCACCAGCCACGAGACCTTGAACAAGTGGTTATTATTCACAGAAGAAAGACCGTATGTAGTGCGTGTGGGCTCTGCCTCCCACCAGCCACGAGACCTTGAACAAGCTGCCAAACGTCTCTGCACTTCTCCTCATCTGTAAAATGGGGATCACAGCAGTATTAGACGAGATGCCATCTCTGAGGGCCCCGCACCTGCAGTAAGCTCGTCGCTCGGGGACTCTTTATCGAGAACAATTTCTTCCTCTACCTGACCCCCCCGTACTTGAACCCCCATTACTACTGTTATCCACTTACTCATCACTCGTGCATGTCCAGCATCACCATCCCCGGGCCCCCTGCTGGGTGCTGTGGATTAAAGGCTGAAGAGCTGGAGTCCCAGCCCCAAGCAGCTTGTAGTGTGGTGAGGAGACAGGTGAGTGAGCGCCCAGGGAATGTGGAGCTGCAGGAGGGAGCCCCGGGCCTGTCCGAAGAAGCCAGAAAGCCTTCCAAGAGCCGATCAGAGCTGAACAGTCTGGGAGAATAACAAGGCTTTGCCAGCAGAGACGCGAGGAGGGCCTTCTCAGCACAGAAAGCCTTCCAAGAGCCGATCAGAGCTGAACAGTCTGGGAGAATAACAAGGCTTTGCCAGCAGAGACGCGAGGAGGGCCTTCTCAGCAGAGAGGCAGCCTACACTAAGCCACGGAGGTACGGTTCATGTCAGGGTCAGACAAAAAGATGGGGAGGTGTCAGGGCAGAGGGGAGCCCCAAGCCAGGAGGGATGTGCAAGTTTGAAAGATCACAAGTGGCAGCAAGGAGAACAGATGGGAGACTTGAGGCAAGAGGCAGCCCCCCCGATGGGACGCAGGCCAGGATTCATTTTACGGTTATTCCAAATAAACTTCCCATTGAACATTCATGTGAGACACATGGGCAAACCCGGAGCTCGCAGCCTGGGGGAGGTCACGCAAAGCGCACGTGTCTGAGTCACCCGCACCCAGATGAGGAAACAGAACATGACTGGCTGAAAAATAGTGTCATGAATGATAATGACGACTCTCCATATGGTAATGATTACTAGTATAGGTGTGTCCCAAATACTGCTTTAGGAATATTCCACGTTTGATCTGCACTACTGTTGAAGGCTACTTGGGTTGTTTCTGATTTCTTGCCGTTGCGAGTGAGGCTGCTGTGAACATTCTTACCCTATCTTTTGGAGAGTCATGCCTGTGTCTCCACTCTAGAGTGGATCTCCTGAATCATAGAGTACGCTCTGCACTACTGTTGAAGGCTACTTGGGTTGTTTCTGATTTCTTGCCGTTGCGAGTGAGGCTGCTGTGAACATTCTTACCCTATCTTTTGGAGAGTCATGCCTGTGTCTCCACTCTAGAGTGGATCTCCTGAATCATAGAGTACGCCACCAGTCAGATCTAGTAAATACTGTCAAATCATCCTCCAAGAATGTGCCAGACTACACCCCCGTCAGCGACACATGTGGGTTCCAGCTGCCCCACATCTTGGCTCGCATGTCCTATTGTCTGTCTCTTCGTGCTATCCATTCCTGCAGGGGTACAGCCAAAACGAATAATTTTGTGGTTTTCCTTGGCATTTCACTTGTGACTACTTAAGTCGAGTAACTTTTTATGTGCTTATTGGCCACTTTGTATCTCATCCTTGATGAAGCGCCCCCTCAGTGTTTAGCTTGTTAATCTCTTAGGTGGGCAGTTTCTTATTGAATTGTAGTAGCTCTTTATATTATAGGCAGGAGTCCTTTGTCAGATGTATGAATTACTGATATCTTTCTTCAGTTTATGGCTTGCTTTTTCATCTTCCTAACAGAGTCTGCTGATGAATAGAATTTTTTAATTTTAACGTAGTCCACTTCGTGTGGATTTTTTTTCTTATGGCCAATTATTTTTTGAATCCTTTGCAAGAAAGATTTGTCTACCCCAAAGCTTATGGCTTCTTCTAAAACCTTTATTGTTTCGTCTTTCACATTTTTAAAAAGATTTTATTTATTTCTTTGAGAGAGAGAGAGAACAAGCTGGGAGAGGGATAGAGGGAAAGGGAGAGTGGGGAGCCTGACTTGGGGCTCGATTTCAGGACCCTGGGATCATGACCCGAGCCAAAGGCAAACGCTTAACCTGTTGAGCCAGGCAGGCGCCCCTGAGTGGCGTCTTTCACATTTAGATCC
>NW_023249352.1:1065-1241 GCF_002007445.2 Ailuropoda melanoleuca | reverse complement strand
TTTTGTTTCTCTTGCCTTTGGAGATGTGTCATGAAAAAGGTTGCTTTGGCCGATGTCATAGAGGTTGTTGCGTATGTTGTCCTCGAGGATTTTGATGGATTCCTGTCTCACATTGAGGTCTTTCATCCATTTGGAGTTTATCTTTGTGTATGGTGTGAGAGAGTGTTCAAGTTTCA
>NW_023249352.1:546-778 GCF_002007445.2 Ailuropoda melanoleuca | reverse complement strand
GGGCCTTTTCTGGTTCCATACAAATTTAAGGACTATTTGTTCCAGTTCTTTGAAAAATGTCATTGGTATTTTATCGGGATGGCATTGAAAGTATAGATTGCTCTGGGTACCATGGACATTTTAACTATGTTAATTCTTCAATTCATGAGCATGGAATATTTTTCCATGTTTTTGTGTCTTCCTCAATGTCTTTCAAGAGTGATTTGTAGTTTCTAGAATATAGATCCTTTAC
>NW_023249352.1:0-181 GCF_002007445.2 Ailuropoda melanoleuca | reverse complement strand
TGTTCCTGATCTTAAGGGAAAGGCTTCCAGCTTTTCCCCATTGAGAATGATATTTGCTGTAGGCTTTTCATAGATGGTTTTTACGAGATTGAGGAATGTGCCCTCTATCACTACACTCTGAAGGGCTTTAATCAGGAAAGGATGCTGTATTTTGTCAAATGCTTTTTCTGCATCTATTGAG
>NW_023249351.1:0-503 GCF_002007445.2 Ailuropoda melanoleuca | reverse complement strand
CTTGAAGATTCTTTCCTTCTGCCCCTCCCCCCACTCACATTCTCTCTAAAATAAATAATCTTAAAAAAAAATACAGCTCCCTGGAGCAAAACAATATCTTGGGGCGGGGGGAAGCATAGGGGCGCCTAGGTGGCTCAGTTGGTTAAGTGTCTGACTCTTGATTTCCACTCAGGTCATGATCTCCAGGTCATGTTTCAAGCTCTGTGCTCAGCATGGAGTCTGCTTGTCCCTCTTCCTCTGCTCCTCCCCCTCTGCACTCATCACTCTCTCTAATAGGTAAAAATCTTTTTTAAAAAAGTGCGTTATTTAATTCCCACGATTTTATGAATTTTCCGGTTTTCCTTTTGTTNGTTTTCCTTTTGTTACTAATTTCTAGCTTCATCCTGTTGTGGTCAGAAAAGATACTCTGTATGATATCTTTTAAAATCTATGGAGACTTAAGTGGACTAACATATGGTCTATCCTAAAAAATGTCCATGTGTACTTGAGAAGAATATATATCC
>NW_023249350.1:0-1791 GCF_002007445.2 Ailuropoda melanoleuca | reverse complement strand
GAGTGGGGCTCTGTACTCAGCTCAGAGTCTGCTTAGAGTTTCTCTCTTCCTCTCCCTCTGCCCCTCCCCACCATGTGTTCTCTCTTTCTCTCTCTCTGCTCTCTCTCTCAAATAAATGAATAAATCTTTTTAAAAAATGAGAAAAATTGGGACTAAAAAAAATGGTATATGTTAATGTATGTGCTNTTTTTAAAAAATGAGAAAAATTGGGACTAAAAAAAATGGTATATGTTAATGTATGTGCTATGTGCAGAGCTATAGATAAGAAATAAATCTTATTTAAGAATACCTTTTAAATGATTCTTTTTCTTTCAAGGATGGAGTTACTAGACCAATGACAGCAGTGAGACCAGCTGGTTTTACCAAAGCAGCTTTGAGAGGTTTGTTATATTATCTCTTCTAATAATTTTTTCAGATGTTTTAACATTGTTATAGTGTTTCTATGTATAGATGTAAAATGTTACCATTTTAAATAAAACCTAACATGCTGTTGATTATAAAGTATGTCATTATTTCAGATACCATTAATGAAAACATTCTGTATCTCAATTGGAATGGTGGTTATACTGGCATGTAATTTGTAAAAGTGTGCTAACTTGTACATTAAAAATGTATGCATTTTATAAAAACTAGAAACTACAATTTATTTTATATAAGTTAGAGCCCAATTTAAAATTTGTAAGTGAAAATAGTATTTAAATATATAAGTTA
Source organism: Ailuropoda melanoleuca (assembly GCF_002007445.2). Taxonomy (NCBI): domain Eukaryota; kingdom Metazoa; phylum Chordata; class Mammalia; order Carnivora; family Ursidae; genus Ailuropoda; species Ailuropoda melanoleuca. The sequence goes on along the minus strand of NW_023249350.1, from coordinate 1,080 downwards.
GGTCATAATGTAAAAATAAAATTATGATGACAAAACCTAATGTATACTATACCAATAAAAAAAGTTAAAAACTCAATACCAGGTCATTACTCATGTGATTGATAATTTAGAGTTCCTAGAGTTAGGATAGGTTACTGTGGAGGAGAAGTAAACACTGAGAGAGTACTCATTTTTCTTTTCACATTTTATTTATATACTTTGATGTATGTTAAAATCTTACCAATTTCTTGATATAAAAAATGTTTATATAGGGGCGCCTGGGTGGCACAGCGGTTAAGCGTCTGCCTTCGGCTCAGGGCGTGATCCCGGCGTTCCGGGATCGAGCCCCACGTCAGGCTCCTCTGCTGAGAGCCTGCTTCTTCCTCTCCCACTCCCCCTGCTTGTGTTCCCTCTCTCACTGACTGTCTCTATCTCTGTCAAATAAATCAATAAAATCTTTAAAAAAAAAAAAAAATGTTTATATAGACATAACAAATGTCCTGGCCATTTAATAAATAGGTAATGTAAACCATTTAATAAATAGGCCAATTAAACAACTTGTGCAAGTTTTTATATTTTCTTTGATTATGCTGTATCACTAATACAATATAAACTCTTGAATTGTGTCTCAGGCTCTGCATTTGACCCCCTTGGTCAGTCAAGGGGCCCTGCTCCTCCTTTGGAAGCCAAAAATGAAGATAGGTATGTAAGTTCTCATGTTGTTGTTTTAGTGTTGTTGTATATTTTTAATATTTATTTTCCAAATATGTAATTCTCAGGTATTTTAAAAGTTCATGTCAGCAGTACCCCTATGTTTATGGCAGCATTATTTATAATAGCCAAGATATGGAAGCAGCCCAAGTGTCCATCAATCAATGAATGGATAAAGAAGATGTGGTATATATATTTGTGTGTGTGTGTGTGTGTGTGTGTAATGGAATATTATTCAGCCATTAAAAAGAATGAAATCTTGTCATTTGCAATGACATGGAAGGAACTAGAGAGTACACTACTAAGTGAAATAAGTCATTCAGAGGAAGGCAAATGCCATACGATTTTACTCAGATGTGAAATTTAAGAACCAAAACAGGGAGGGGAAGA
>NW_023249349.1:0-656 GCF_002007445.2 Ailuropoda melanoleuca | reverse complement strand
CATCCCATCACTTCTGCCATATTCTGTTCTTCAGAAGCATGTCACTAGGTCCAGCTGACATTCAAGGGGAGAGGGCTACACAAGGGTGTGACAAGCAGGAGGCAGGGATCATTGGGAGCTATTTAGAACGCTGCCCATCACACTTTGTTTCATAAAGAGTGTTACGGTAAATTTTTTTATATGTGCATCTTTGAAAACGCCTTCTGTTATGGGGTGAATTGTGCCCCTCTCCCATTCATATGCTGAAGTCCTACCCCCAGTACCTCACACTGTGACTATATTTGGAGATAGGATCTTTCAAGAGGTAAATAAGGTTTAAATGAGGCTTTGGGGTGGGCCCTAATCCAATATGATTGGTGTCCTTATAAGAAGCGATTAGGGCATAGATCTATGCACAGAGGAGGGCCATTTGAGGACACAGGGAGAAGACGGCCATCTACAAGCCAAGGAGAGAGGCCCNCCCCAGAATGAAACCAGCCTGCTGACACTTGAGCTGGACTTCCAGCCTCCAGAACTGTGAGGGCGACAACAAATTTCTGTTTTTTAAACCACGCAGTTTGTGGTACTTTGTTACGGCAGCCCTAGCAAACTAATAAATCCTTCCATTAATATCTGGGTTAACGTATTGCCTTTCAGAATTTACTTTGCCATCAGCA
>NW_023249348.1:0-628 GCF_002007445.2 Ailuropoda melanoleuca | reverse complement strand
AATCCAAAGTTATACCAGAGGGAGTGTTTATGTGGCAGAAACAAATTCTGATGAATATGCTGTTTGTAGCAGCAATCAGCAGGTGTATTTTCCCATCAAGACCACAAGCATATAATATGTTCCTTAGCAACTGTGCCTGAGAAAAACAATTTTATCCTAAATGGGCAAGGTTGACCAAAGAATGGCAGATAGGTCCATGCAGACCTTGTGCAGTAGAGGGATTTGAGAGAGTGTGTGCTCCTTGGGATCCTTNGTGCTCCTTGGGATCCTTGTATACGCCTGACCCCAGTTACGTAGATAGAAGAGCACAGCATGTTTTTGTAATTTTTTTTTTAACTCTCCTACGTCTAAAGATTAAAATAAATTCCTGACCTTGCTTAGATTCTAGGAAGTAAAGCAGTTTCTTCGAGAAGTGAAGTGTTTTTTAAGTTGCTTGGTATGAATCTTTTTAAACTTTTCAAAGCCTTTTTTCATGAGCCTATACAATGTATTTTGAAAACCAGTTCTAGTATTTTTATATTCTTTCTGATAAGCTACTGTATTCACCTTCTTCTTGTCCTAAAATTACAGCAAATAGACAATTTGTCCAAAGAGGGGACATTGTTAAGTTTGCATGAATGATTGTACC
>NW_023249347.1:0-2993 GCF_002007445.2 Ailuropoda melanoleuca | reverse complement strand
CTAATTGGTTTCATATTTTCTGAAAAATAGATTGTGTATTTCCTTCCATGTACTCAGATAGGTATTATTATCGACGCCCTTTTACAAATGAGAAGAATGAGCACAGAGAAGTTGAATTATATGGTCAAGCTTAAAGAGCTAATAATCGACAGAGGTGGAATATGAAACCAGGCATCTTGTCTCTGGATTCCATGCTTTTAACTAGTACACTGTACCACCATTCTACATTGTACAAACATTTTAATTACATCTATCACTTGAGTTTTAACTTATTTTCTTCTATCTCTCTTTCAAATTGTGGAGACTTATTAAATAAAAATATGCAAGTCTAAATTAAAGTGTTTAGGGATACACACGTGAATAATAAAACCATAAAGAAACACATAGAAGTGATCATTACAAGTGTATTGGTAGGAAGGAAACTGGTTAGACAGGGCATTCACAGGGACTAGGAAAATTCTCTCAGTGATCTGGTTGGTGGTTACAAGGATGTTTGCTTTATAAGAACTCATGAAGCTATACATTTTTGCATTTGTGTTTTATTTTACAATAAAATATTTTAATACAAATATGTTCTTTCAGTTCAAGAGTACATTTCCATCCCAACCATTTTTCTTCAAGTTAATATTACATTGTTTAAGACTGTATACAGGGGCGCCTGGGTGGCTCAGTCATTAAGCATCTGCCTTCGGCTCAGGGCGTGATCCCTGCGGTCTAGGATCCAGCCCCACATCGGGCTCCTCTGCTGGGAGTTTGCTTCTTCCTCTCTCGCTGGCTGTCTCTCTCTCTGTTAAATAAATAAAATCTTAAAAAAAAAAAAAAAGACTGTCTACAATTCACTATAATAATTGTTACCGTTTAGAAAGTGCTTAGTATGTGCCAAGTGCTTTACATATACTCTAATTTCATTCTCACATAGCTCCATGATACAAGTTTGTTTTCATTTTTGTTTTGTTTGTTTTGTTGTATTTTTTAAGTAGGCTCCCTGCCCAGTGTGGAACCCAGCAAAGGGCATGAACTCATAATCCTGAGATCAAAAACTGAGCTGAGATCAAGAGACAGATGCTGAACTGACTGAGCCACCCAGGCACACCATGTTTTTGCTTTTAACATAGGTGAATCTTACATTTATTTGAAGATGATAACAAGACCAAACAGAGCCCATGATTTATGATTCCATGCATGTAAATGTTAGCAACAGCCACAACCAAACTATATTTTGGGGGCTCATACACAATAGGAAAAACTATCCAACAAGTCAGGTATTACTGACTTTTTTCCCCCAAGTTTTTATTTAAATTCCGATTGGTTAACATAGTGTAATGTTAGTTTCAGGTGTAGAATTTAGTGATTCATCACTTACATATAACATCCTGTGCTCATCAAAATAAGTGCCCTTTTGGGGTGCCTGCGTGGTTCAGTCAGTCAAACATCTGTCTTCAGCTCAGGTCATGATCCCAGGGTCCTGGGATTGAGGCCTGCATTGGGCTCTCTCCTCAGTGGGAAACCTGCTTTCCCTCTCCTGCAGCTCCCTCTGCTTGTGCTCTCTCTCTCTCAAAATTAAAAAAAAAAAAATCTTAAAAAAAAAAAGTGCCCTCCTTAACGCATCTCCCTGCCCACCTCCCCTCCAATAACACTCAGTTTGTTCTCTATAGTTAAGAGTCTGTTTTCTGGTTTGTCTCTCTCTTTTTTACCCCGATGTTCATGTTTTGTTTCTTTCTTTTTTTTTCTTTAGAGAGGGAGAGAGGATGGTAATGGCAGAGGAAGAGGGTGAGAGAAAATCTTAAGCAAACTCTATGCCCAGCATGGAGCCCAAGGTGGGACTTGATCTTACAACCCTGAGATCATGACCCAAGCTGAAGTCAAGGGTCAGTGGGATGCTTAACCGACCCAGCCACCCAGATGCGCCACATCTGTTTTGTTTCTTAAATTTCACATATGAGTGAAATCTTACGGTATTGTCTTTCTCTGACTGACTTATTTTGCTTAGCATAATAATTCTAGCTCCATCCACATCATTGCAAATGGCAAGATTTCATTCTTTTTGATGAATGAATAATATTCCCTTATAAATATATACAGATTTATGTTAAATCTTTATATATACATATATATACAAACATTTATATATATACATACATTTATATATATACCTATACATATGTATACATATATATTATGTATGTATGTCTAAGATCTTTATCCATTCATCAGTTGATGGACATTTGGGCTCTTTCCATAACTTGGCTATCATTGATAATGCTGCTATAAACATCAGGGTGGGTGTATCCCTTCAAATCCGTATTTCTGTATCCTTTGGGTAAATACCTCGTAGTGCAATTGTTGGGTCATCGGATAGCTCTATTTTTAACTTTTTGAAGAACCTGCATACTATTTTCCAGAGTGGCTGTAGAGCTTGCGTTCTCACCAACAGTGTAGGAGAGTTCCCCTTTCTCCACACATGATATAGGTTTTACTCCCATTTTACTAACCAGGAAACAGAGAGAGAGCTTCAATAAATTGTTTGATGTAACAAAGCAGCTAAGTGTTACAGTGAAGATTTGAAGCCAGGCCTGATTCTAAAGATCATGCTTTTTATTAATACATTCCATTAGCTCCCAGGCTTTTCCATAACAAACTCCCCAATCATATTGATAATATAAAGGTAGCTCAATTTGAAGGATGGAGTACTGTATTAATGTCAGTGGAGGTAAGGAAGTCTCTGGATGAGTCAGACTTGGTATTGGCTTAAGGAAACTGACTAGTAGAAGAGACATTGTGGCAATTTAAACTGAAAAATCTGTCCCCTTACTACTTCTACCTCTAAATCATGGTAAGTCATGTCATTAAAGAGTATGTAATTGACAGTAACACAATTCTGTGCAGCAAAAAGGGAGAGCCATTGACAGCTGGTTTGGTGGGTTTAAAATACAATCCAGGCTCAGGAGAGCACCAATGGTTTCTTAGCACAGTAAAGCCAGAGGCTACTATTC
>NW_023249346.1:1154-1248 GCF_002007445.2 Ailuropoda melanoleuca | reverse complement strand
AGAGTGCCCCATAGTGGTCTCTGAGACACCACACAGTCCGGGGAAATATCAACGATCATCATCTCTCGTGATTAAGGGACCATGAATGAAAAGC
>NW_023249346.1:589-833 GCF_002007445.2 Ailuropoda melanoleuca | reverse complement strand
GGAAATCCTGTCAAAAGTGCTTGCGGCAATGGAACGAAAAGCCCCAAAACTCGTCCGTCAGAAACAACACCATACAAGGACCGTCTTAGCACTATCATCACCCTTCGTGGACAGGGAAACCTGAGGGAAAGTGGTCGCGGAAGCCTGACGAGAGTGCCCCATAGTGGTCTCTGAGACCCCACACAGTGCAGGGAAATATCAACGATCATCATCTCTCGTGAGTAAGGGAGCATGAATGAAAAGG
>NW_023249346.1:0-221 GCF_002007445.2 Ailuropoda melanoleuca | reverse complement strand
ACAAGTCCGTCAGAAACAACACCGTACAGGGACCGTCTCAGCACTATGATCACCCTTCGTGAATAGGGAACCATGAGGGAAAGTGGTCACGGAATCCTTACGAGAGTGCCCCATAGTGGTCTCTGAGACCCCACACAGTCCAGGGAAATTGCAACGATCATCATCTCTCGTGAGTAAGGGAGCATGAATGGAAAGGGTCAGGATTTTCGAGGATTCAGCGC
>NW_023249345.1:1094-1273 GCF_002007445.2 Ailuropoda melanoleuca | reverse complement strand
GCACCTACTATGTGCCAGACAGTAATGCCACATGCTGGGGGAAATTGGTGAGTGAGTCAGAATACATGGACGGGGCGCCTGGTTGGCTCTGTCGTTAAGCATCTGCCTTTGGCTCAGGGCGTGATCCTGGCGTTATGGGATTGAGCCCCACATCAGGCTCCTCCGCTATGAGTCTGCTC
>NW_023249345.1:0-982 GCF_002007445.2 Ailuropoda melanoleuca | reverse complement strand
CAGGCATAGTGCCAAGCACACAACAAGAATTTAATATCTGCTGGCCAAATGCATGCTTGAGGGAATGAGTAAATCACCCATGACTGAGTGAACAGTGCAGGGACAGCACCGGAGCAAGTGAATGGAAACCTGCGGTGCACTCCCTGCTGGGGTCAGCCCTCCACTGCTGGAGCCAATTAATGGAGGAAGTGCAGACCACAGCAGGCAGCTGCTCCTGGGTGTCCTCTCTCCTCACCGCTGGTAGGGAATTTCTGTTCTTCCAGGGGGCTCCCACCCCACCCCACATCCTCAATGTTCCCCAAGGCCAGAGGTTGGGATGCAGCTGGTGGGGAAGTATGTCTTTTTCTTGGGGAGACTCAGAGCCTCCTAGTAGGGCCTGATGAAGAGAGGGAAAGTTCTCTACCCTCGAGGTCTTAGCAGCACTAAGAATTGAAATTATGTGAGTCGGATTAATAGGACAATTTTTTTAAAGATTTTATTTATTTATTTGACAGACATAGAGACAGCAGCAAGAGAGGGAACACAAGCAGGGGGAGTGGGAGAGGAAGAAGCAGGCTCATAGCAGAGGAGCCTGATGTGGGGCTCGAACCCATAACGCCAGGATCACGTCCTGAGCCGAAGGCAGACGCTTAACCGCTGTGCCATCCAGGCGCCCCTATAGGACAATTATTAGGGGCCCAATAATGCAACTGAGACTCAAAGAAGGGGCCAAGGCAGGCAGTTTTTACAGATTTTACAGAAACTGACCATAAATCTGTGAGGTATTGACCGGACAAAGAGCACTTGACTTTGGGGCTTCGATTAGAAAGGAATTCTAAACAGAGTTTGGGCTGGAGGAGTGAATTGGTAAAAAGTAATGGGTTGTTTCTAAAGCCTTTTCAGCTCTAAATTCCCCACCTCCAGGTGATAAGGCAGTCTCTCTACATTCTGCGACATGGAGGGTACCTCTTCCATGTGAGATGTATTTCCTGCTTTCAGGGGG
>NW_023249344.1:0-2388 GCF_002007445.2 Ailuropoda melanoleuca | reverse complement strand
CCTAATTTCTCTTTCTCAGTCTCATTGTTCCTGTGTAGAAATGCAACTGATTTCTGAGCATTGATTTTGTATCCCGCCACATTACTGAATTGCCCTATAACTTCTAGTAGCTTGGGGGTGGATTCTTTTGGGTTCTCCACATAGAGCATCATGTCATCTGTGAAGAGACAGTTTGACTTCTTCTTTGCCGACTTGAATACCTTTTCTCCCTTTTTGTTGTCTGATTGCTGTTGCAAGGACTTCTAANACTTCTAGTACTATGTTGAATAATAGTGGCGAGAGTGGGCATCCTTGTCGTGTTCCTGATCTTAAGGGAAAGGCTTCCAGCTTTTCCCCATTGAGAATAATGCTTGCAGTAGGCTTTTCATAGATGGCTTTTATGAGATTGAGAAATGTACCCTCTATTCCTACACTCTGAAGGGTTTTAATCAGGAAAGGATGCTGTATTTTGTCAAATGCTTTTTCTGCATCAATTGAGAGGATCATATGGTTCTTTTTTTTTTTGTTGTTGATAAAATCTATCGCACTGATAGATTTGTGAATGTTGAACCACCCTTGCATCCCATGGATGAATCCCACTTGGTCATGATGGATAATCCTTGTAATGTACTGTTGGAANGCAAGGATCTTGTTGAGAATTTTGGCGTCCATATTCATCAGGGAAATCGGTCTGTAATTCTCCTTTTTGATGGGGTGTTTTCCTGGTTTGGGGATCAAAGTAATACTGGCCTCATAGAATGAGTTTGGTGGCTTTCCTTCTCTTTCTAGTTTTTGAAATAGGTTTAGGAGAATAGGTATTATTTCTTCTTTGAATGATTGTTAGAANTTCTTCTTTGAATGTTTGGTAGAATTCCCCAGGAAAACCGTCTGGGCCTGGAGTTTTATTATTTGGAAGGTTGTTTATCACTGACTCAATTTCTTCATAGTTAATTGGGTCTGTTTAAAAAATGACTTTTTCCTGTTTCAGTCTTGGTAGTTTATAGGTTTCCAGGAAGGCATCCATTTCATCCAGATTATTTAATTTATTGGCATAAAACTGTTGATAAAAGTTTCTAATAATCCTTCCAATTTCATTGGCGTTGGTGTGTCCTCTCCCTTTTCATTTATAATTTTATTAATTTGGGTCCTTTCTCTATTCTTTTGGATAAGTCTTGCCAGTGGTTTGTCAATTTTGTTTATTCTCTCAAAGAACCAGCTTCTAGTCCTGTTGATCTGCTCTACTGTGCTTCTGGTCTCTAATTCATTGATTTCTGCTCTAATCTTGGTCAACTCCTTCCTTGTCAGTGGGTTAGGCCTGTCCCTCTGTTGCTGTTCCAGTTTCTTGAGGTGAGAATATAGAAACTGCATTTTAGATTTTTCTATTCTTTTGAGTGAGGCTTGGATGGCTATGTATTTTCCCCTTAGGACTGCCTTTGCAGTGTCCCATAGGTTTTGGACCATTGTGTTTTCATTCTCGTTGGTCTCCATAAATTGTTTAAATTGATTTTTGATTTCCTGGTTTATCAAATCATTCTTGAGGAGGATGGTTCTTAGTCTCCAAGTGTTTGAGTTTCTTCCAAATTTTTCCTTGTGGTTGAGTTCCAATTTCAAAGCATTGTGGTCTGAGAATATGCAGGGAATAATTTCAGTGTTTTGGTATCGGTTGACACCTATTTTGTGTCCCAGAACATGGTCTATTCTTGAGAATGTTCCATGAGCCTTCGAATAGAATGAGTATTCTTATGTTCTGGGGTGTAGTGTTCTATATATATTATCTGAGGTCCAACTCATCTAGTATGGCATTCAAAGCTCTTGTTTCTTTGTTGATTTTCTGCTTAGGTGATCTATCTATTGCTGAGAGTGGAGTGTTGAGGTCCCCTACTATTAACGTATTTGTTTCTATATGTCTCCATATTCTGGTTAAGAGTTGGCTTGTATATCTTGCTGCTCCCCTGTTGGGGGCATATATTTATAATTATCATATCCACTTGTTGGATACATCCTATCAGAATAATATAGTGTCTTTCTGTATCTCTTATCTACAGTTTTTAGTTTAAAATCTAATCTGTCTGATTAGAGAATTGCTACCCCAGCTTTCTTTTGATGTCCATTGGCATGAAAGATGGTATTCCATCCCTTCACTTTCAGTCTGGATGTATTTTAGGTTCAGAATGAGTCTCTTGTAGACANTTCAGAATGAGTCTCTTGTAGACAGCAAATGGATGGGTCATGTCTTTTTATCCAATCTGCAACGCTGTGGCGTTTTATGGGAGCATTTAGGCCATACATTGAGAGTGATTATTGAGAGAGATGATTTTAATGATGTCATGTTGCCTGAGAAGTCTTTGTTTCTATAGATTGTGACTTTCTGTTCTGTATCACTCTTGGGGCCTTTTTACTTTTATAGAA
>NW_023249343.1:228-3179 GCF_002007445.2 Ailuropoda melanoleuca | reverse complement strand
TGATTTTTAAATGGTAGAGAGAAATTTAACCTCTTCTCTTCTTGGCTGGTTAGATTTCCAACTTACTGCCGGTCAGCTCTAGATTATAGTCTATGATAGTTAAGTAGGCAAGACATTCTTTGGCAGCATGGCAGGGTGATCTAGGTTGAAACTGGGCAATATTATTTCACACGATGTAATGGAAAATGTCATCTGGCCTCTCTCTGTTCCCAAACCACTGAGCCAGTGAAGCTGAACCTCCCTTTACATTTCCGAAGGGCTTGCATGTCACCATAATCCGACATTCAAAGCGAAAACCCACTCACCTTGGGAAGCGGGTAGAGATGACACAATGGTTTGCCAGGGTCCTGCTTACAGAACTCCAGGGTATGACACACCACATCAGCATTCATATCTGTGCTAAGCCTGGAGGGAAAGGGGACAAAACAAAGCCTATTTAAGATCTCTCGGGCTTTAGGAGAACCTGTTTCAAAGGAAGGTAAATCCCTGGAATGGATTCTAACATGGTGTTTGAGTCCAGCCCCAGGTAGCTGCCTGATCATAAGGCTCTCCTGCCACGTTGTTCTCTGCTCTGTTTGGAATAAGGTCCTGGAGGTGGGAAGGGGGATGGACAGCACTGAGCTGTGGTCAGCCTCTCACACTGGAACTGTGATTCTTTTCAGGAGAAGCCACAAGAAAAACTAGGAAAGAAAAAATGGACAGGGGTATAATTTGATGGAAACAATATTTTAAAGTTTGCTAGGACTTACAGCAAAAAATCATGTGTGATAAAGTCTTAAACACCTAAAATTATTTTTTAGGCATAATCTAAATCCTTTCTTTCCCTTTAAAATAAATATATTTCTTTTGGAAGAAAATACAATATAGTTGACTTCCCCGCCGCCCCCCAAGGATGGTGTAAAGAAAGTGTTCTTCAAACATTTTGGTTTATGTCTAGTTTGGAGGGGCTAAAACAAACCTTCCATATCCATTTTCTACCTGACACTCCCCAAACTCTTCTTACTAAGAAGAATGAGAACAACGTGCTGCTTCAAATGAAGGAACAAGTAGAATATGGATTTTTAGTAACTTTTCCAAGTAAATCACTGATTCAAGCCCAACCCAACCCAAACCAAACCAACAAAAAGAATTCATAAATACATGTTGGTAGTATCTAGAGACTAATCTTAGAAAAACAGATCTAGATTTTAGAAGATACTTTTTGGGGTTTTCTCCGAGCTCACATGATCATTTAACTGTCTCCCTTAACCCACCAGGGCAGGTTCCTGGCAACTGTGTTTGTACTCCCTATCTCTTGATCAGTAGATTGGACCTCACTGGACAACACTGGACAAGTAGGATCTATTAAACTCTCTCTAATAGAAATTTAGAATTAGTACTAAAGATTTCAGCTTCATCCTGGGCTGTTCCCAGAATAACAGGAGCTGAGAGGAAGAAAAAAGATGGCGGAGGAGTAGGGGACCTTTTTTCAGGTGGGCCCCTGAATCGAGCTGGAGATCTACCAGATAGATCATCCTGAACACCCACGAAATCAGCCCAAGATGTAGGAAGATACATCTGGATCTCTACAAATGAACATCTCCGGTGCTGAGTATTGAGGTATGAAGTGGGGAGCCGTGAATCTGCGCACACATATGGGAAGATAAACAAAAGGGGGAGGGAGCCACCGTGCTCAGGGGCGGGGAAGCAGTAGCCTCCTGCACTGGGGTGAGGGCCAGATTCGTGGACCGGTAGCCACCAAGAAAGCAGACTGAGACCGGGAGCTCAGGAGTGTGCAGGTGNTGCACTGGGGTGAGGGCCAGATTCGTGGACCGGTAGCCACCAAGAAAGCAGACTGAGACCGGGAGCTCAGGAATGTGCAGGTGACCAGACTGAAAACCAGAGCTCTGGAGTGCTCACTCAAACCAGACTGAAAACCGGGACCTCTGGAGCATGCATGAACCACACTGAAACAGGGAGCTTGGGAGCACGTGTGGGAACTGGGGGCAGATGGCGGTGTTAGAAGCACAAAGGACACAGATGTGTGGGCCCTAGGAGTGAGGACTGGGAGAGTGGCTGTGGGGCACACAACCTGGGATGCCGCGGGGTTTAGCAGCACCGACAGAAACAGAGTTAAAGTGGCCAGGAGAGCTCAGTGGAGGGCAGACTGTAATCTCTCTGTTCTGAGACAGAGGCTAGGATACAACCACTGCTGCTCTGACTCTCAGAAGAGTCACAAAAAACCACCAGGGAAAGCCTCCAGAGAATAAAAGCCCAGAAATACCGGTTCACATTGTGCCCATCCCCATCCCCCCTCACAGGGAACAGGGCAACTCTACCCAAACAGGGTTGCCTGAATATCAGCGTGGCAGGCCCCTCCCCCAGAAGGCAGGCTGAAAAATCAAGAAGCCCACATCCCTAAGGTCCTTATAAAACAAGTGCACATTGCCTGGGCCCTGGTCAATAATTTGGGCTCTGTACATCCCCACAAACTCTCCTCATCAGAATGACAAGGAGGAGGAATCCTCAACAAAGGAAAGAAACAGAGACTGTGGCCTCTGCCACAGAACTAATGGATATGGATATAACCAAACTGTCAGAAATGGAGTTCAGAGTAACAATGGTCAAGATGATGTATAGGCTTGAAAAAAATATTAACAAAAACATTAACAAGAATACAGAATCTCTAAGGGCAGAATACAGAATCTCTAATCTCTCTAAATGAGAGTGAATTTTGCAGAAATTAAAAATGGTATGAATCAAATGCAGTCTAAACTGGATGCTCTGATGANAGAACTAATGGATATGGATATAACCAAACTGTCAGAAATGGAGTTCAGAGTAACAATGGTCAAGATGATGTATAGGCTTGAGAAAAATATTAATGAGAATATAGAATCTCTAAGGGTGGAAATGAGAGCGAATCTGGCAGAAATTAAAAATGCTATGAATCAAATGCAGTCTAAACTAGA
>NW_023249343.1:0-223 GCF_002007445.2 Ailuropoda melanoleuca | reverse complement strand
CCAGGGTAAATGAGGCAGAAGAACGAATTAGTGAATTGGAAGATGGGATGATAGAAAAGAAGGAAAAAATGGGAACTTGGCTCAAAAAAATCCAATATCAAGAATGTAGATTACGAGAGATTACTGACTCAACGAAACATTCCAATGTCAGAATCATCAGCATCCCAGAGGGGGTGGGGAAAGAGAGAGGTCTAGAAGAGATATTTGAACAAATTGTAGCTGA
>NW_023249342.1:1558-1691 GCF_002007445.2 Ailuropoda melanoleuca | reverse complement strand
TCCACACTGCTTGAATGGGCCTGGGAAGTATCCTATCACACCTGCCGTGGCAATGGAACGAAAAGGCCAAACGCGAGTCCGTCTGAAACAACACCGTGCAGAGCCAGTCTTTGCACTATCAACAGCCTTCGTG
>NW_023249342.1:415-1322 GCF_002007445.2 Ailuropoda melanoleuca | reverse complement strand
TGCTTGTATGGGCCTGGGAAGTATCCTATCAAACCTGCTGTGGCAATGGAACGAAAAGGCCAAAGGCAAGTCCGTCAGAAACAACACCGTGCAGAGCCAGTCTTAGCACTATCATCAGCCTTCGTGACTAGAGATCCATGAGGGAAAGTGTTTGCGGAAGCCTGACGAGCGTGCCCACTAGTCGTCACTGAGACACCACACAGTTCAGGGAAATATCAACGAACATGATCTCTCATGAGTAAGGGANTCAGGATTTTCGAGGACTCAGCGCCCTTCTCATTGGTAATAAAGCAGAGCGTCCAGGAAAACACCTCCAGCGAACATCAGCTTTTCCCTGGGGACCCTGATTCCACACTGCTTGCATGGGCCTGGGACGTATCCTATCGAACCTGCCGTGGCAATGGAACGAAAAGGCCAAAGGCGAGTCCATCAGAAACAACACCGTGCAGAGCCAGTCTTTGCACTATCATCAGCCTTCGTGACTAGAGATCCATGAGGGAAAGTGTTTGCGGAAGCCTGACGAGCGTGCCCACTAGTGGTCTCTGAGACACCACACAGTTCAGGGAAATATCAACGAACATGATCTCTCATGAGTAAGGGAGCATGAGTGAAAAAGTTCAGGATTTTCGAGGACTCAGCGCCCTTCCTCTTGGTAATCAAGCAGAGCGTCCAGGAAAACACCTCCAGCGAACATCAGCCTTTTCCCTGGGGACCCTGATTCCACACTGCTAGTATGGGCCTGGGACATATCCTATCACATGTGCCGTGGCAATGGAACGAAAAGGCCAAAGGCGAGTCTGTCAGAAACAACACCGTGCAGAGCCAGTCTTAGCACTCTCATCAGCCTACGTGACTAGGGATCCATGAGGGAAAGTGGTCGCGGGAGCCTGACGAGCATGCCCACTAG
>NW_023249342.1:0-263 GCF_002007445.2 Ailuropoda melanoleuca | reverse complement strand
AGGAAAACACCTCCAGCGAACATCAGCCTTTTCCCTGGGGACCCTGATTCCACACTGCTTGTATGGGCCTGGGACGTATCCTATCACGCATGCCGTGGCAATGGAACAAAAAGGCCAAAAGTGAGTCTGTCAGAAACAACACAGTGCAGAGCCAGTCCTAGCACTATCATTAGCCTTCGTGACTAGGGATCTATGAGGGAAAGTGGTCGCGGAAGCCTGACGAGCGTGCCCACTAGTGGTCTCTGAGACACCACACAGTTCAG
>NW_023249341.1:0-621 GCF_002007445.2 Ailuropoda melanoleuca | reverse complement strand
AAATGATTTTGGGCTTCTTTTCATGTGTTTATTAGCCACTTGTGTATTTCTTTGGTGAAATGTCTTTAAAATTTTTTGCCCGTTTGTAAAAGTTTTGTTTTTTAAGTTCTTAAAATTTTAAGAGTTCTTTAAAGATTCTGGATGCAAATTCTTCATTGGATACNGGATACATGATTTGCAAATATTTTCTTTCAGTCTACAGCTTGTCTTAACTTTCTTAATGGCAGTTAAAAGTTTTGAATTTTGATGAAGTCCAATTTATTAATTTTTCTTTTATGGATCATACTTTTAAACTTGTATCTAAAAAATCATTGCCTATTTAAGATCTCAAGATTTTCTATTTTTTCTAAGAGTTTTATAGTATCACTATTACATTTAGGTATGTGATTTATTTTGAGTTAATTTTTGTATATAATGAGAAGTAAAGTTTCAGGTTCATCTTTTTGCAAGTGTCTATCTGATTGCCAGAGCATCATTTGTGAAAAGAGAATCCTGTTTCCATTGAACTGCCTTGGTAACTATTATTAGCTATAATTGTAGAGTTTACTAGTGGAGTCTTGGCTCTGTTCCTTAGACCTATTTGTCTATCACTGTGGTATTACCATACTGTTTTGATAACAA
>NW_023249340.1:0-3050 GCF_002007445.2 Ailuropoda melanoleuca | reverse complement strand
CAACATTTGCAGCAACATGGACGGAACTGGAGGAGATTATGCTAAGTGAAATAAGTCAAGCAGAGAAAGACGATTATCGTATGGTTTCATCCCTTTATGGAACATAAGAAATAGCAGGAAGATCGGTAGGAGAAGGAAAGGAACNATAAAAAAGCAAAATAGCAAGTAGCTAAATTGGTGAAATAAACAGCAATGCTTTGCTGAAAGATTGCAAAGAAAAAATATATATAAAATGTAATATTACTCAGCCATCAGAAAGAACGATTACCCAACATTTGCAGCAACATGGACGGAACTGGAGGAGATTATGCTAAGTGAAATAAGTCAAGCAGAGAAAGACGATTATCGTATGGTTTCATCCCTTTATGGAACATAAGAAATAGCAGGAAGATCGGTAGGAGAAGGAAAGGAACAATGAAGGGGGCTAAACAGAAGGGGGAATGAACCATGAGAGACTATGGACTCTGGGAAACAAACTGAGGGCTTCAGAGGGGAGGGGGTGGGGGATTGCGATAGGCCGGTGATGGGTAGTAAGGAGGGCACATATTGCATGGAGCACTGGGTGTTAACACGCAAACAATATATCATGGAACATTACATCAAAAACTAATGATGTACTGTATGGTGACTAACATAACATAATAAAAAATTATTATTAAAAAAAAGAAAAAACAAACAAACAAACAAACAGGAATAAAACCACTCTGATCCCCCTGTGCAAAAACCAAGGACTCCCACAGACAATTTTCAACAGAGAAAGTGGGTGGCTAGCTAACCCAGGACATGTTCAGGCTCATAGGTACTGAGGTAATTGTAAAGGAAGCTCATTAGCATGCCCTTTTTCACATAATCAACGTAAAAAATTTCATTTGAATACTGAAGAGAGAGGAGGTACTGTGATATGTAGGTTTCATGTACTGCTCTTGCAGGAATGCACCTGGGAGAAATCTTTTGTCTGGATTTTACTCCTCAGTATGAAAATGTAATCTAATATATCCCATCTCAAACATGAAAAGACAGGTCCTCACTTCACTGTATATCCCTCAAAAGCTAATGTTTGACATTTCTACTCTGGTTAATTGCAAAGATCCTTGGTCTCATGTTCTACTTTTACGCTTCCCAAGTCCCCTTTAATTGGGTTTCCATTGTTACAATTTAGTTGTTAACACTGAACCTTGCATTTATGAGTACAATAATCACTTCTACATTTAGAATCATAAATACATAAATGATAAATCATAAATTTCTTAATGAAGCCAGCAAACAGCCACAGCAAACTCTCAGCTCTGGATTTGGCTGGATGGGCCCTCTGGTGACCTCAGGTAAATGCAGTTGACTTTCATTCTCAGACCAACTGCAGTCCCTACTGGGCAGTAAAACTCATCATGATGGGGTCTTAGAGAGGAAGGTCTCTACATGGAAATCAAACTACCTGTCTGGTTGGTAGATGATGGAGGACGGAGCTCTGTCTCCAGACAAGAGAGCAGGAATGGGTCAGACTCCAGTGCCCCATCCAGACTCAGGACTGCACAAGAGACGACCAGGTCTTGTCCAGGCCGAGGTTGTCTGTGCTGCGGGACTGCAACAGAGGAGTATTTACAGCTGGTTCGGTCTGCTCATTAGGCACATTTCCCTCTGTTCCTCCCACCTGTAGGCACATGATTTCCCTGCGGGACATTAGTGTGGACAGAAAGGACATTTTCCCTCTTGAATTTCTGTTACTAGGAGACAAGTGATAAACCAGAAGGAGTCAGTTTTTCTTACCCCTTTTCTCTATCTTCTTCTACCTTTCAGAGATCTCACCTCCCAGCCCCTTATCCCACTCCTGAACAAATGTTTTCTCTGTTTAAGACTGAGCAATGAATCCTGACTAGGTCCCTTGGGTCCTTCAAAGCATTGACTTATGGATAACTTTTCATTTTCAACAAAAATGAAAAGTTTGTTCTTTTAATGCAAAACAGTTGGCCCTGAACTCCTTGGCTTCAAGACAGTTTTGCCAAAACAGTTAGGAATTTCACACTTCTATCTTGTGTTCCCTCTCTTGCTGGCGGTCTCTATCTCTGTCAAATAAATAAATAAAATCATTTAAAAAAATGTAAGAGATATGATTAGTTTTTATGCACTATGATTGAAGGTTAGCACCTTTTTTAAATTTTTTTTTAAAGATTTTATTTATTTATTTGACAGAGACAGCCAGCGAGAAAGGGAACACAAGCAGAGGGAGTGGGAGAGGAAGAAGCAGGCTCCTAGCAGAGGAGCTTGATGTGGAGCTCGATCCCAGAATGCTGGGATCACGCCCTGAGCCAAAGGCAGACACTTAATGACTGTGCCACCCAGGTGCCCCTGAAGGTTAAGACCTTATACGAATTGCCTGATTTAATTTTTCAAGAAGTCCATTCTGTGAGGAAGCACTGCTATGAACTCCATTCCCTATGGAGAAATGGGGACTTGAAGAATTTAGTGAGCTTCTCAAAATTATCATTGCAGAAGGGGATGGGTGTTGATTGCATTCTCTCAGGTTGCTCCCAGTTTTCAAACCTTCTGCCAGTGCTCAGAACCAGAGGTGGTTCTTTCCCCCTGAGCACATCTGGCAATGTCTGAGGGGCGCTGCTAAACACCTCCACTGAGCAGGACAGCTCCCAACACAGATAATGACCCCGCCTCAAAGGTCAGATTGAGAGTGTGAGAAAAATTACTCTAGGCCAGCACGTCTCCAACTTCAAAGTGCATGTGAATCACCCAGGATTCTGGCTCAAATGCAGATTCTGCTTTGGCAGGTGCTGGTGGGCCCAGGAGTTCAGCGTTTCTAACAAGCTCCTGAGTGATGTCGGTGCTGCAGGTCATGGTCTGTGGACCACTCTATGGAGTAGCAAGGATGTCATCCTGCTATAGAGTAAGGTGCAGGTGCTTGTAGGTTTTCTTCACATACACACACACACACACACACACACACACACGTCACATTTGCATAATATTTCGAACGACTAGTGTATAGAGACATTCTAAGGGCTGTGATAAATTCTGTGCTTGTTTCTTTTATATAAGGACCC
>NW_023249339.1:0-765 GCF_002007445.2 Ailuropoda melanoleuca | reverse complement strand
CTGTCATTTCCTGCCTTGCTCTTTGCAAGCCAGCAATATTGAACTACTTAGAGTTCTCTGAATGCACCAAGCTCTGTGCTGGCACCCTGCCTTTACACATGTGCTCTCCCTGGAACAGCCTCCCCTGCCTGTGTGCCTGACAGTCATTGCTTCTGCAAGCCTCTGTTAAAATGCTGCCTCTTCTGAGAAGGCTTCTTTGACTCCCCCAAAAAGCCCGCTGTGCCACTTCTCTGGTGATCTCATTCGAGTTTACACTTACATTTTTATTAATTTTTTTAAAAGATTTATTTATTTATTTGAGAAAGAGAGAAAGAGCACGAGCAGCAGGGGCACAGGGAAAAACTCAAGCAGACTCTGTGCTGGTGCTTGACCCCACAACCCTGAGATCATGACCTGAGCCTATATCCAGAGTCAGACACTTAACTGACTGAGCCACCCACACACCCCTGCACTTATAGTTTTGAAGGAAGCATCCTGTTGTTTGATGGCATCTCTTTCTCACTTCTGTTTAAGTTACATGAGGGTAGGGACTCATCTTCCATTTTTTATCCCCAGCATCTTGAATACTGCAGGTACAGAGTGAGGCTCAATGTACATTGTTGAATGAATGAAAGTGACATAGAACTCTCCTCAAATGAACGAAAGAACAGTTCGATAAAGAGAAACAATTCAGACTTTTTAAGCACTTGATTCAGATACACAAGGCAATGCTTCCAGTGGTCTAGTTGGGCCAGTTTCCTGTGCTCTGCTTAGTAACCTAACTCT
>NW_023249338.1:290-603 GCF_002007445.2 Ailuropoda melanoleuca | reverse complement strand
CGGATGTTAGCTGGAGGTGTTATCCTGGACGCTCTTCTTTAATACCAATAAGAAGGGCGCTGAGTCCTCTATATTCTTGAACTTTTTCATTTAGACTCCCTTATTTAAGTGAGATGATGTTCGTTGTGATTTCCTTGGTTTGTGTGGTGTCTCAAAGACCACTATGTGGCACTCTCGTCAGGCTTCCGTGAACACTTTCCCTCATGTTTCCCTATTCACGAAGGATGATGATAGTGCTAAGACGGCCACTGCACAGTGTTGTTTCTGACAGAAATGGTTTAGGCATTTTCGTTCCATTGCCACCAGCAGTTTT
>NW_023249338.1:0-174 GCF_002007445.2 Ailuropoda melanoleuca | reverse complement strand
CACCTTGATTTTTGTTCCACGTTCTATAAGGCCAATGTGACTTCAAGGGCTTTATCTTCGCACTTTGTTTCTTGGTTTTAAGTGCTGGATGCATCCAAGGCATATTTACACAATGGGGAATCTGGGTCCCAAGGAAATGCGGATGTTAGAAGGAGGTGTTATCCTGGACGCTCT
>NW_023249337.1:0-1094 GCF_002007445.2 Ailuropoda melanoleuca | reverse complement strand
AAGGCTGCAGTAAGGAGGAGGCTGGTGCTGTCTAGTCGGCTACACAGAAGTCGTTCCATTTCCCTGTTTGGAGGGCAATGGCCTCACTCTTGTCCTCATCCGTCTTGCAGGTTTAAAGCAACGCTGTGGATGTGTGAGGACTTTCCGCTCTCTCTCGTGGAGCAGGTCATTCCCATCATTGACCTCAGGGCCCGAACCAGTGCTCATTTTGCACGGCTGAGAGATTTCATCAAACTGGAATTCCCACCCGGATTTCCTGTCAAAATAGGTACTGTCTGATAAACCACAGGAACACCTGTAGGTTCTGCCCATTTCTGTGGGTGACAGAATATGCTTCAGGGCACTGGGACTTTTTTTTTTTTAAAGATCTTATTTATTTATTTGAGAGNTGACGGAATGTGCTTCAGGGCACTGGGACTTTTTTTTTTTTAAAGATCTTATTTATTTATTTGAGAGACAGTGAGAGAGAGCACAAGTTTGGGGGGAGGCAGGGAGAGGGAGAATCAGGCTCTCGCTGAGCAGAGAGCCCAATGTGAGACTCAGTCCCAGGACCCCAGGATCATCACCCCAGCCGAAGACAGATGATTAACCTACTGAGCCACCCAAGCGCCCCGGCACTGGAGCATTTTAGGCAAAATTAGCAGACGGTAGACATAATGGAGGAGGTCACAATGATCTCTAGCTTAATATGGTTTAAAGAAGTGTTGTTGGGGCGCCTGGGTGGCTCAGTCAGTTGAGCATCTGCCTTCGGCTCAGGTCATGATCTCAGGGTCCTGGGATGGAGTTCTGTGTCGGGCTCCCTGCTCCGAGGGGAGTCTGCTTCCCCCTCTCCTTCCAGCTTGNGTCGGGCTCCCTGCTCCGAGGGGAGTCTGCTTCCCCCTCTCCTTCCAGCTTGTGCTCTTTCTCTCTAGCTCTCACTCTCTCAAATAAATAAATAAAGTCTTGAAAGAAAGAAAGAAAGAAAGAAAGAAAGAAAGAAAGAAAAGAAGGAAGGAAGAAAGAAAGAGAAAGAAAAGAAGGAAGGAAGGAAGGGAGGAAGGGTCGTGGTTTTTGGTTTACTTTCTGTATCAAAATTAAGAGATTCCCCCAAACAT
>NW_023249336.1:0-3575 GCF_002007445.2 Ailuropoda melanoleuca | reverse complement strand
CCTAATGACCTCACTTTAAAGACCCCATGTCTACATACAGTTCCATTCCAAGAGACTGGGGGTTAAGACTTCAGCGTATGAATTTGGAGGGGACACACAGCTCAGCCTGTAACACTGTCCCTTTGCTAGTTTGGGGTTTCGACCAATTACTCTATCTCTGCCTCAGTTTCCAATGTTCTAAAATAGGAGCAATGGTAATAATTAGGTCATGGAGTTTGAGGATTCAGTCATTGCACTATATATAGAAAGCTCTCAGAATTGTGTCTAGCGTATAGGAAGTAATAAGTCGAACTTGGTTTCACCTATAAATTAATGATCGTGAGGCTTCCTGTGGGATGAAGAGTGGAGTGAGGCCGCTGGGTACTCCGTTGTGCCTAGCCATGGGAATAAAGTAATGATCACAGCGTTATCACAAGGGTGTCTGCTGCTGTGCCAGACTAATTGTTTTGTGCGTGTTCATTCATATACCCATCACAGCCACCCTAGGGATGCCATTGTCAGACGCCTGTTTGGCAGACGGGGAAGGTGAAGCACAGAGACGGAGGTTGCATTTGAACTCTGGCTCTAGGGCTCACGCTCTTAACCACCATGCTGTATTGCCTCCGTTCAAAAAGATGTGGCTCTGGGGTATGTTCAGTCTGCAGGCCGACCCCGGGAACTGTTGGCTGATTCTCTCTTTCTTGGCCCAGGTTTACAGCAGTGGCGGCACTCATGGCCGGTCCCCTGTCGTGGGCCGCAGCCTTTGTGCAGAGACACAGGAAAGGCCTGTTGGTGGGTTCCTGTGCAGGCCTGATTGGGGCCCAGATCTCATACCACCTCTTCCCAGATCCTGTGATCCCATGGCTTTACCAGTACTGGCCTCAGGGCCAGCCAGCCCCTCTCCCCCCAGAGCTGCAGGGGCTCTTCCAAGAGGTGCTACAGGACATCGGTGTCCCCTCAGGCCACAGCTATGAGGCTTTCACCACGTTCACCTTCCAGCCCGTGAGTGCTGGCTTCCCACGACTCCCTGCGGGGGCCATGGTAGGCATCCCAGCCACCTTCCTGGGTGGCACACTGAGCAACACCGATCACGCCGTGGTTGTACACGGGCAGAGAGTGAACTGGCAGAGCCCAGCAGGCGCCCGACTGAGAGATGCCCTGACCCTGTCCCGTGACGCCCAGAAGTTTGCCTTGGCCAAGGAAGTGGTGTACCTAGAGAGCAGTGCAGCTGCCCTCCAGGCCATGCTGGCCCCAGCTTGCCTCGTGGGAACCTGGGCCCTGGGCGTGGGTGCCAAGCACACACTGGGGCTCTACGGAGGCCCCATGAATTTACGGGCTGTCTTCAACCTGGTGGCAGCAGTAGCGGGCTTTGTGGCCTACGCCTTGTCCACGGACTCTCTCTCTCATGCCCTGGAAGCCTGGCTGGACCGCCGCACCGCTGCCCTGTCTACAGCCTATGCCCGCGGGGGAGTGGAGTTCTATGAGAAGATTTTGTCGGGCAACGTAGCCCTGCGCAGTCTCTTGGGCAGTCACGGAGAGAAGCTGTATACGCCCAGCGGGAACATCGTCCCCAGACACTCGTTCCGCATCAAACATTTGCCCTACACGACCCGCCGGGACTCTGTGCTGCAGGTGTGGCGGGCAGCACTCCTCCCGAGCCGCTCCTGAGGGACTCGTCGCAAGGACAGATGCGGCTCACGCAGGTACTACCCTGCCGTTGACTCTGGGGGCTCTCGGTGCCTCTGGACCCACGGCCCAGTGTCCGATGAATCATAGACTCTGGAGTGAAACAGCCTAGATTCTCCCGCAGTCTATGATCCCAGTGACCTTGGACAGTTAGTTCCCTTTTGAATCTGAGTCTTGGGTTCCCCAGCTGTAAAATGGTGGTGTAAATTACCTGGCAGGATTTGGTGGGGGGGGTGAGCTGTGAACAAAAGGGCCTGGCCAAGAGGACACGCTGTAAATAAATGGGATGTCCCTCCTTGGTCTTCGAATTCCAGCAGGCTGGGGGAGTCAGGCCACATCTCCCCACCAGAGGGGCTTACAGGACGTGAACCTGTCCCTACAGTGAAGAACGACCCTGTAGTTCACCTGATGGTCTGACCCTGAGAGGCTGGGAAATGGGAGCCTGAGGGGGGGCTTCAGGGGTGGTGCAGCCCGCACAAATGGCATGCTCAGACAGAGCCCCTGGGCCTGAACGGGAGAGACAGTGTTGCTGGAAACCGGCGAGACCTGTGGCCTGGGAGACTTGGCAGGAGCTCTGGCATAAGGAAGGAGAGGGAACGAGCCGTTGCAAAACCGAGGCCCTACAGGGAGGACGCCTGCTGATGTAGTCCAGAGCATGGCCAGTGCCTGGAGAGGAGACAGCCTGGGGGCCTCCGAGGGGGGTGGCAGGGTGGGGGGGTGGCAAGGAGGAAGCAGGATGGAGGTATGGAGGTGGGTGAGATGGCCTGGGCCTAGTGTCACACTCGGGGCCCAGGGGAATGCTGCACCCTTGCCCTGTTTGTTTCCCTCCAGCCTTCTGGTGGCAGATAGAACAGGCCTCACTTTTGATCCTTGTACAGGACACCCCTTCCCAGGGAAGATGAGGGCAGTTGTAGCCAGCAAGCCGGACTCGACCATTCATGTATTTGTATTGTCGATTATGTTTTCCCTGGAAGAATGGAAAAATTCAGGCCTGGCGCCAGCGTGGTTCAGGACAAAGAGACGGGGCCACACCCAGGGAAGGGCACAAAGCCGTACCAGGAAGCCCCCTCGGTGGCGGCAGACGGTTCCTGCAGGAGACGATGGAGAGAGAGCAGGGTGGGGTGGCACGTCTTCCTGCTGGGCCCATGCCTGGAGATCAGTGCTCTGGCGCCGTTCCCCCAGCCCGCGGGTCCCAGCGGCAGGCCTGGGCAGACACCCCACCTCTCAGGTCCCGGATGGCAGCGGGCACATGCTTGAGGAATGCAGGGGTGGCTGGAGGAGTTAGTGAGTGGGTGAACACGTCTCCACTCCGGGAAGTACCAGCTCAGGGAGCCCCTCGGCTGGTCACCCAAGTGCTGCCGCCAGGTGTGGGGGTCTGCTGTGGGCTGGAGAAGCGTAGTTTGGGGTCTGGATTCAGTGAACCCCACCTGCTCACCACTCCCCACCCCAACTACTTTCAATACCGCAGGAGCAAGGCAGCGGCTTCTGGCACTCCCGCTGACCTGCCCGGAAGGTAAGGAATGGGAGCCCCAATGGTTGGCTGCCTCTCCTCCATGCCACAGACTGTACCCCTGAGCCGCTCCCAGTCCCCACGCCTGCAAGCGGCAGGGGCTCCACCTCCAAACCTTGGCTCAGAGCTGCCGCTCTCCTTCTCTCTGCTGCATTGTGCACATCCCCCAGGCCCAGGCAACCCTCAGTTCGGGCCTTGCCCTCCCCAAGTGGGTCCTCCTGGCCACTGTCCCCACCTCTCCCAGCTCTTGGAAGCGCAGGTCTGACTGGGTTCCATCCTGCTTAAAACCCTTTGCGGTCGGTCATCCCCTAGCTTTGTGGCTAGAGCCACACCTCTGAGCCTCCGCCTAACGGCCTCTCCAGCCGTCTGGTGTCCCCCCAGCTGTGTGGTTCCTAACCTC
>NW_023249335.1:0-1003 GCF_002007445.2 Ailuropoda melanoleuca | reverse complement strand
GATCCAGTGGCATGATCCACCATCTGTGAATTCCTTCAAGCCTGCTGTCGATTCCAGCTGCTGCAGGGGGGCGGTCAGCATGCAGGGCATTTCTCCTGATGGCCAGATCACGNGATCACATGGTCATCTGAATTCAGCATGGGTCTAGTCCGTCCCTTCCCTGCTCCGCATTAAGAGAAGTACGGTGGCTGGGAAGGCTGCAGTAAGGAGGAGGCTGGTGCTGTCTAGTCGGCTACACAAAAGTCGTTCCATTTCCCTGTTTGGGGGGCAATGGCCTCACTCTTGTCCTCATCCATCTTGCAGGTTTAAAGCAACACTGTGGATGTGTGAGGACTTTCCTCTCTCTCTCGTGGAGCAGGTCATTCCCATCATTGACCTCATGGCCCGAACCAGCGCTCATTTTGCACGGCTGAGAGATTTCATCAAACTGGAATTCCCACCCGGATTTCCTGTCAAAATAGGTACTGTCTGATAAACCACAGGAACACCTGTACGTTCTGCCCAATTCTGTGGGTGACAGAATGTGCTTCAGGGCACTGGGACTTTTTTTTTTTTAAAGATCTTATTTATTTATTTGAGAGACAGTGAGAGAGAGCACAAGTTTGGGGGGAGGCGGGGAGAGGGAGAATCAGGCTCTCGCTGAGCAGAGAGCCCAATGTGAGACTCAATCCCAGGACCCCAGGATCATCACCCCAGCCGAAGACAGATGATTAACCTACTGAGCCACCCAAGCGCCCCGGCACTGGAGCATTTTAGGCAAAAGTAGCAGACGGTAGACATAATGGAGGAGGTCACAATGATCTCTAGCTTAATATGGTTTAAAGAAGTGTTGTTGGGGCGCCTGGGCGNTGGGGCGCCTGGGTGGCTCAGTCAGTTGAGCATCTGCCTTCGGCTCAGGTCATGATCTCAGGGTCCTGGGATTGAGTTCCGCATCGGGCTCCCTGCTCCGAGGGGAGTCTGCTTCCCCCTCTCCTTCCAGCTTGTGCTCTTTCTCTCTAGCTCT